>NC_141909.1:59424888-59726377 GCF_057802395.1 Ceratotherium simum simum | reverse complement strand
ACATGTAACTCTATATAACTATGAATGATCCCAAATCTTTGTTTTAGATCTTAATTAGCCAGGGACCTCAGTCAAGTTACTTAACCTAACTTCAATATCTTTATCTGTAAAATGAAGATTTTACATTTTACATGTAAAATTAAAATTCTGTATTTCACATCTCATTGGATCATTAAATGAGTTATTTGCAAAGTGCTTATAATATTCCCCCAGTATATATAAAGCACTAGAAATTATCTATTATTATTTTTATATATATACACATATGCACACGCAAAGAAAAGAAATAGAAAAAATATATCAAAATATTATCAAAGATCCTGAAGTGTAACAAAACTAATTCTGAAACAATCAGGAAGTTTGAACACTGACTACATATTATACTTAAAAGTTATTTTATAAGGTATGGCTTTGTTTTCTAAAAAATCATGGTAAAGTATTCATAAATAAAATATGATATCTAAGATTTGCTGTAGAATACTTTGGTGGGGGGGTTATGTGGGAAGATCTTTTTTTTTAAATATTTATTATCAGAAGTAAATTACCTCGGGTAATAGAAAAATATAAACAAAAGAAAAGCCAGTAGTAATTCTATTTTCAAATTTTCTACAGTGATTCAAAATTATTTTTAAAATGAGAAAAATGTTTTCAAAAAATTTTAAGAAAATCCTTACCAGTACTCCATCCACAGATGAAATTTTCTCCCAAGTTAACCAAGCTCTTTCTCTGACATGATCCGGTATTTTTAATTTCTGGCATAATGCAGTAAAATCAGGTTCTTCGGTTTCTTCAAACTCAAGCCTACTAAATGAAAATATACATATAATAGGCACATACTTACAAATCAAACTAATTCAGTAAACATTTGTTTCAATGGTTTTCAGAATAACACTATTCTGAAAGACATCATCACTAAATACTTTAACATCTTATTTATCCCTGAAAAAAATTATACTTAGAATTTAAACATATGTTTTTCTTTTTCATAGTCTTTCCAAAATAAGGATACCACAGAGTGAAAGATGTTTGCTGGTCTGGTGAATCACATATACTTCAGAGCAGCAAAACAGCTTGGCAAAGGAAATAAGTACAGTAGCTAAAGCTGTTTGGGAAAATTGGGACAATAATAACAGCAAAAATAGGAGAGCCCATACATAATATTACAGAATCAATTCAGCATCAGTGACTTTGCTAAAATGCAGTCTACACTTATCAATGTTTCATATAAACTCTCTACCTACTAGCATTTCTCACATGATGATCAACTTGACATAAATTATTGCTACACTTATTTCAGCCTTTTCTCCTCGACCTTCCTTAACTAAGATAGGCAATTAATAAATACTTGTAGGCTAATTCCTTTTCATTCATTTAATATCTAGTTGACTTCTAAGAATAATCATAATAAGAGAAAAAGCTAATAATTTTTGAGTACTTACTATGACCCCGTTACCAAGCACCTTAGAAGCATGGTTTCACTGAACCTTCACATCAGTCCTACTAGGTAAGTACTCTTATTAACCTGTTTTATAGATAAGTACCAAATCATAGAAGTTTAAGCACTCACCTGAGGTCATGGCTAGTAGGTGGAAAACCTTGATATAAACCCAACAGTCTAACTCCATAATCCACGCCCTTGACAACTATTCCAGACTGCCAACTCTCCCTCAAAATATAATTAACTTTTGATTATCTCAACAATGAAGGTGGGGTGCTGTTTCTAGTGATGGTTTCCCTTCCAACTACATCACTTAGGCCAGAGATAATGCAACAGAAGTACGATCTCAACTCGCAAGGTAGAAATGAACTGTTACTGGAAGTACAGTTAAATTGGGCCCTGAATCCATCCCTAATCTCAGTTTCAGATTACCAGACCGGGGTTCTACCCTTGTTAAGTAGTTAATCTATAGAGTTCGATTGCCCATGCTAATGAAACCTTTTGTGGGTCTGGATAATCAACAGCAGACTGTATCTTGTATGGATTTAACTTACAGGAGAATTTTTGACAGTTCCATCATTTAAAGGCATACAAAATAATATGTTGGGAAAAAATAAAAGAAACAAAGTTCTTCTAGTCCCAGATCTTGGCCAGAACTTCAAGAACTTCTAGTTACCCTACAATAATGGAGAATGCTTCCAAAGCTATGTGGATAACATGGAATTCTTTAAAGTAGACATTAGTGCTCTTTCCAAAGGGAAACTTGCAAGTATTGGATACATCAGTTTAATGAGAAACTAAAGTAATGTCTTCTCCCAGAACATCCTCAGACTTTTTTTTTTACTAGTGAGCATGATTTTTAATTGACCAATAAGACAGTTCATTTAAATATATGAATTTTTAATAGCCTTTCACAGGCCAATTCCAAAAGCCCATTCCAACCTTTTACAATTCCCCTGACCTCTGTTAGTGTCTGGGGAGTTGAAAGAAATAGGACTTGGTGATGGACTAGAAGGGAGGAGGGAGTGGTGAGGGACAGAAAGGAGGCTCATTCCCTGCAATGGACGCGTAGTCTCAAAGTAGGACCAGTGCTGACAACAATAATGACAATTACACTCTCTCAATCTAAGCTTCTTAACCATAAAGAATCACAATCAAGAAAAATAAGATGTTGCAATACAATAAATGGCTCCCTGTCATGTTCTACTGCATTATCACGGACTTGCTTAAATTTAGATTCCACTTAGGAAAAAAAAGTTCCATGTGAGCACACGAACACCACTAATTTTGTACCCAAACAAACGAACAAAAGAGGGGACACCAGGATCCTTGCTGGCTCAAAGCCTAAAGGCAAAGTGGAAGAAATAATGAGACATGCTGCAGCAGATTAACATGCAAGAATTTTATATAACAGGGAAAAAAGAAAAAGTTTAGAAACTTTTAAGCACTTACACTAACGTTTCAAAAAACTTTTGCCCATACACGAGCTCCTCTAAAGAATTATGTTCCACCAGGCACTATCGATGGCTCTGAAGCCCAAGGCCTCAAAGCACTGTTATAAGGAAATCCTACAAAGCACCTCAGTCGAGTACCCTGGGGGCAAGTGACACCCAGCACCCTACACTTCACATCCCAAGGCGTCTCTGCAGCAGCGTCGCAGGCTTTCCTGGTTGGCCTCTCCCAGGACCGGGCTTCAGATGCAGTGCGCGCCCGGAGGAAAACACTTCCCACTGCCGCATCGCAGGAGACCAAAACAGAAAGTCCAACGACCACCGGCGAACTACAAATCTCAACCGGAGAAAAACTGTCCGCCAGACACCAGTTCGTTTGTTTTGTTTTTCTCTTTGCGTTTGATGGGGCCTCGAAACTACCCGCCGCCTGCGAGCCTCCCGACTCGCTGAGGAAAGGCGGCACCTGTCACTTCGCTCAGAGACCCGAGCCCCACCCGCCCGACACCTGTCAAGCTGGAGCCGAGACCCCTCCCGGCTGCCCTCCCCTCGCTCCCGCACCCAGACGCCTGTCATCCTCCTCCAGGCGCTCCACAGCGGCGGGGGACAAGCGGGCACCCTCCTCCCGCCGGTACCCGGACCCGGCGAAGACGCGCCCCCGCCGAGACGCCGTGGCGCCCGCCTCGACGCACCCTCGGAGCGCCCATCCCGCGCGCCGGCAGCCGCCGCGGCGATGCTCGCTCACCTGGCCAGAGGCAGGTCCTCGGAGCCGCTGTCCTGCTCGGGGTCCTCCTCCGGGGGGGGCGGCGGCGGCGCCGGGGGTTCGGCGGCGGCCGCGGCGGCGGCTGCTCTCCGGGGGGTTTTGGGCGGCATGACGCCCTGCCCGGGCAGGAGCCGGCGAGCGGTGGAGGAGGGCCCGGGAGGGAGGCCGCGCGCACGTCGGGCACGCCCCGTCCTCTCCGACTCCCGTTACAAAAATTTGAACGTCCCCTGAGAAAAACCGGACGAGCCCTCCCCCGCCCGGCAACCGAGCGCCGCGTCCAACCGCGGGAAAACGTCACTTCCGCCCGCGGCGTCACGTCCGCGAGGCTCCCGGGCCCGCCGGCGTCGGGAGGGAACCGGGGCGCCGGGCGGTGCGCGGGGCGGGGGTGCGGGTTCGGGAGGGCTGGGCGCAGAGCCCCGGCCTGGGCCGAGCCGCCTTCCTCAAGGCCGCCGCCGCCGCCTGAACCTGTCTCTACCCGAAAGACTCCCTTCCGGGCCTGGGTGCCGGTCACGGAGCGTTACACAGTCTGGTGGGTGAGCCTGGCCCCCTCTGTTTGTGGGTTGAGCAGCGGCTCCCGCTCAGGCCCTGCCGGGAATATCAGGCGGCTACACCCTCGGCGGGCACGCCCCTCTCCCCCGTGGGCGGCGCCCGCCCTCCCCACCACACTCTCCCGCCCAATCCGTTAAGCAGTCGGCCAAAACAAAAACAAACATTTGTGGAACGCGTAAAAGGAGCTGAACTTTGCCAATCACTAGGAGCTACAAAGTGTAGGACAATTACTGACCTTTTAGAGATCACTAGTTAGGGAAGGGAGGAGTAGGGGCTGTGGGTAAAGAACAGATTATAGTGTGATAAATATTTTAACAGTGATGCAAAAACAGGAGGCACCATCGAATTGTCTGAGACCTCAAAAGAGCAGCGACAGTTGAATGGAAGTTTGCCTGGCAGACTTAACATTTCAGGAGGGCTTACTATGTACCAGGGATTGTGCTGGCTGTTTTACATGATTATCTCCCTTAATCCCAGCAACAACCCTTTAACATGAGTAGTAGTAGTATTCCACTTTCCAGATGGGGAAACAGGCTCAGAGGAGGTAATTAATTTGCCCAATATTACAGAGCTGATGGGTGGCAGAGGATTTGAACCGAGGTTGTTATCCATTATATTATGTCGTTAAAGAAAACACCATACAATTGATTATCATTCTCTATGTAT
Organism: Ceratotherium simum simum; assembly: GCF_057802395.1. Taxonomy (NCBI): domain Eukaryota; kingdom Metazoa; phylum Chordata; class Mammalia; order Perissodactyla; family Rhinocerotidae; genus Ceratotherium; species Ceratotherium simum. Next base: position 59,721,513 of record NC_141909.1, on the reverse strand, counting down.
ACCATGACATATAGCAGGATGTAAAAAGGGTTAGCAGTCGTTGGCCTACTCCACAGCTAGTGCTGCCTAAGTTCAGAAACCCTCTTTTGAGGGCCAGAAGTTTGTCAGAAGGTAGGGTCCATGCCCAGCCCCAGCTAGAGAGAGCAAATACCATCCAAGTTCCTATTCGCTTTGCCTGGGATTAGTGTAGGCAGGAGCTCAGGATGCAATTTTGGTCTTGGCAAGATCAAAAATAGTCTGCTGAAGGCCTGCTAAAATGAGATACAAGGATGACATAGTTTTTCTACCCCTTAGCTATTATCATGAGGATGTGACGCTTGCAGTTGCCGCAGCCATTGTGACTTAAGGCAAGCTGACCTGAGGATAAGGCAGAAATGCTAAAGATGGTACAGTAGGAATATCAAAAAATTCTGGGTCCTCGGTAACATAACTGAACCTCTAACTTCACCAACCCTAGAGCTGACCTCAGCTGAGCAGGTTTTCAGTTGTTTGCACTAGAAAGCATCATGACTGATAGTATTTCTCCTATGAGCCCTTTCAAGACTGAGACCAAATCTTAGGCATGGTTTTGGCCTTAGTAGCTAGCAAAGGGTTGGGCACACGGTAAATGCTTGTTCGCTAAAGGTGGGGAGGCCAGGAGAGTGGAGGAAAGTTCTGAGAACCTAAGTAAACTCTCTTCATATGTAGATATGACCTGCTTTATTTAAACTCAGTTTATCAACATTTGGATTTACCACAATTAAGATAAATCAAAGAAATTTCTCAATTTACAAAAGGATGTGTATCTTTACCAAGGATTAATTTAACTGTGTCCCCTGCTACATTTAAAATCCTTACAGGAGCAATAGAGTCAATCAAAATCCTTACATCCCCTCACAGCTTTCTGTTGTACTACTAAAGTATTAGAAATTCTGCAGATTCTTAATAGAAATTTCCCCTGATCCTCCCCCACCTCCATAGTAGATTTAAGAAGATGGCTGTGAGACCAAAAAAGAAAAATCTTTCTTAGATTTTTTATCTGGAGATAGAACTCTCTTCAGCTTGAGGCTCCTTCAGTGATATCAGAATTTTTTTTTGAGTCTCCCCTAGTCTAAAAAGTCTTGTTTTGCACTCCTAAACTACCACACAGTTTCCATTTCTTTACCATCTAGCTTCTTGAAAGGGTAGCCCTATTTGTTCCATCTACTTCCTCAAACCCTCAGCCTACTAATGCCTGGCTCTCTTCTACTACTACCACAAACACTCCACTGAAATCACTCTTTCAAAGGTCACCAATGTCCTAATTGTCAGTTCAGTAGCTTCTTTTTGGTCCTCAATCTACTTGACCTTTCTTGCAGTTAACACAGTTAATAACCCCTTCCTCTTTCTTAAAACTGCCCTAGTCTTCCACAAATCTATGGTCTTGTTTTCCTCCTCCCTTCTGTTACTTCATAAACTCCTCCACTACTTCTTCTTCTTCTCCCAGTCTCTTCAATGCAGGTTCCCTAGGACAGCACTACTCAAGATGTGGTCCTTGGACCAGTACCAGCCTCCAAACTGCTTGTGTGTAGTCCATGAGGAGATAACTACAGGAATTAAAAGTGCTTAGCAGCATTTATAGCAATTTGACATTTCATCAATATCCAAGCACATGATTATAGGACACCTCTCATTAACAAAATATAGAACAGTTCAAGTGTTCTCCAACTTGTGTGGTGAGTTGCAGGTGGCATGGCTGTGTCTTTGTCATGTGCAGTAGGACCACATTATAAGGAGTGAAATTCTAAGGTTAGTCAACTGTAACCCAAAAGTGAATAAAAATCTGAAAATGTAAACATTTATTTACTTTTATAACTTGCTATTTTTACAGTCATTTTAATTTTTAATCAAGCCTGTTTTTTGGAATTTGTAGCTAAATTAGGGAAGAAAAATTTGTCATTTGTTCTTAACCTTAAATTATAGATGGCAAAACAAACCTCACTGTCCTGTTTTGTCAAGAAAAGACACGTCAGTAGTGTGTTAGTAATAATAAAGTAGTAAACAAATCATCAGAGAAGTGATTCCAAAGAATTCAAGATCTAAGAGTTTGTACTGATTTTACTCAGGAGTATAATCCCCCATCTACTGAGTTCATAGCCATAACTCACAGTGAAGTGCTAAAACCAGGTACTGACTAATGAAGCAATAAAGCCATCAAACTTCAGTGGCATTTACATATAAAACATAAACTAATTATGAATTTGATAAAACATTTTGAATTGAAAATAAACTCCACACATAGGGAATTCATGGATCCAGAATCCATTTCTTTCATTGAAAGATAATTTAAATGTAACTCTAACTTTATAGGACTAATTTTTGGAACTGGCTACTGATGAAGAATTGAAGATGAATTTTGAAAATAAAACATCTCTTGCTTCATTTTGGGTAGAATTTAAAAATGAATATCCTGAGCTTGTTGAAATTGCTTTAAAATCTCTTCTTCCATCCCCTTACACATACCTTTGGAGACTGATTTCTCGATATGAATGTTATTAAAATAAAACATAGAAACAGTTTGGATATACATTATATCCTGCTAGTGACATTGTCACCAATCCAACCTAGATGAGATAATTTAACAAGAACCACACTCATTTGTCAATGTTAAAAACTTTAAATAATGAAAAACTTAAAATATTAAATATTGTTTATTATAGCATTTAATATAGGAAATCGCTACTTCACTACCAACTTTTTATTTAGTTGTTATGACTGTGGAATGACAAAAAATTAGGGGTGTATTAGCAATTTTCTGTTAATCACCTACATGTACACTTTCAGTGAACGAAGTGTAGTTTTTGTAGTTTTTTTCTTTTATCCTATGTTTTTTTAATTCTAATTTTTTGAAATGTAATTTTATGACTATTTAAAATACTAAAAAATGTGAGCCTGTATTTTGCATCCCTTTGCTTTCATTTTCCTAGTAATTTTTAAAATGTTATTTTCAAAATATTTTCAAACATATCAATTCATGAAATATTGGAAATTAAAAAGAAAAGAAAGTTCCTTCACAGATAGTGTGAGATAGCACTGGCCTAGAAGATCTTCACCTCTCCTCTCTTCTTGCTCTTTTTCATTCCCATGATTTAAATCCCCTCCCATATGTGTGTGTTCTTAGATTCTTTCAGGTTTCAAGAAATAAAGAGTTGCTCAGTTTACCTGAATTATTCAGAAGTAATGATTAGTTTAGAGGGAAAAAAGTGAAGAGGATGAAAAAAAGAGTCCCTGCTGCTGCACTCATGTATCCTGTCATCCCTCCAACAACAGGCTCCCTCCTTCCCCCCGCCGTGAATGTTGTGTCTTCTTCTCTTTATACTGTTCTCCTGCCATACTGGCCTTCTCTCCATGCCACCAATTCACACTCTTCAGGAGAGAGAATATGACTGATTCCCCAGTAAACCATAATTTACATTAGCGGGACCAGATGCCATAATTTGCAAAGCCCAGTGCAAAATGATAATGCAAGGCTCTTTGTTCAAAAATTATTGAGACTTTCAAAGTAGACCATTATCTTACACCATACACAAAAATTAACTCAAAATGGGTTATTAAAGACTTGCATGTAAGACCTAAAACCATAAAACTCCTAGAAGAAAATATAGGCAGTACACTCTGACATTGGTCTTAGCAGCATCTTTTCGAATGCCATATCTACTCAGGCAAGGGAAACAAAAGAAAAAATAAACAAATGGGACTACATCAGACTAAAAAGCTTCTGCAAGGCAAAGGAAACCACGAACAAAATAAAAAGACAACCTACCAACTGGGAGAAAATATTTGCAAATCATATATCCAACAAGGGGTTAATTTCCAAAATATATAAAGGACTCATACAACTTAACAACAAAACGACAACCCGATCACCAAATGGGCAGAGGATGTGAACAGGGATTTTTTCCAAGGAAGATATACAGATGGCCAATAGGCACGTGCAAAGGTGTTCAACATCACTAATTATTAGAGAAATGCAAATCAAAACTACAATGAGATATCACCTTACACCTGTCAGAATGGCTATAATTACCAAGACAAGAAATAACAAATATCGGAGAGGGTGTGGAGAAAAGGGAACCCTCATACACTGCTGGTGGGAGTGCAAACTGGTGCAGCTACCACGGAAAACAGTATGGAGATTTCTCAAAAAATTAAAAATAGAAATACTGTGCAATCCCGCTATCTCACTGCTGGGTATTTATCCAAAGAACTTGAAATCAACAGTTCAAAGACACTTATGTACCTCTGTGTTCTTTGCAGCATTATTTACAATAGCCAAGACGTGGAAGCAACCCAAGTGCCCATCGACTGATGATTGGATAAAGAAGATGTAGTATATATACACAATGGAATGCTACTCAGCCATAAAAAAGATAAAATCGTCCCATTTGCAACAACATGGGTGGACCTTGAGGGTATTATGTTAAGTGAAATAAGCCAGACAGAGAAAGACAAACACTGTATGATTTCACTCATATGTGGAAGATAAACAAATACATGAATGAAAAGAAGAGATTAGTGGTTACCAGAGGGGAAGGGGGTTTGGAGGTGGGCATAAGGGGTAAAGGGGCACATATATATAGTGACTGACAAAGAATAATGTACAACTGAAATTTCACAATGTTATAAACTATTATGAAAAATATATATATATAAAATATATATATCTGCTCATCAAAGGCCACTGCTGGGGCCAACCCAGTGGCATAGTGGTTAAGTTCATGCACTCTGCTTCTGCAGCCTGGGATTCTCAGGTTCAGATCCTGGGTGTGGACCTACACTGCTCTTCAAGCCATGCTGCGGCGGCATCCCACATACAAAAAATAGAGGAAGATTGGCAACAGGTGTTAGCTCAGGGCCAATCTTCCTCACCAAAAAAAAAAAAAAACTTTAGGGGCTAGCCCCGTGGCATAGTGGTTAAGCGTGTGTGCTCCGTTGCTGGCGGCCCGGGTTCGGAACCCCAGCACACACCGATGCACCGCTTGTCAGGCCATGCTGTGGCAGGGTCCCATATAAAATGGAGGAAGATGGGCACAGATGTTAACCCAGGGCCAGTCTTCCTCAGCAAAAAGAGGAGGATTGGCGTGGATGTTAGCTCAGGGCTGATCTTCCTCACAAAAAAACAAAGGACACTGCTAAGAAAAAACATAGGCAAGCACTAGAAGGAGAGAAAATATTTGTAATACATATAACTATCAAAGGACTTTTATCCAGAATATATAAATTATCCCTCCAACTCAATAATAAAAAGACGAACAACTCAGTTCTTTAAATGGGCAAAAACTGTACAGACATTTCCCAAAGGAAAATACATGAATGACCAGTAAGCACTTGAAGAAATGTTCAGTATCATTAGACATTAGGAAAGTGCAAATTGAAATGAGATGGCATATTATACAACAACTAGAATGGCTAAAATGAAAAAGATGGCAACACCAAATGTTAGCAAGGATGGGAAGCAACCAGAACTCTCATTTATTTACGGTGGGAGTATGTGCTAGACATACTTTTAAGGTGACCTCCTATGATCCCTGCCTCCTAGTATTCATGCCCAATGTGATCCCCTCCCTTTGAATTTGAGTGGGCCTTGAAATAGAATATGACAATAGAATGTGGCAAAGGTGATAGGATGTATATAATTGCATGTATATGATTACATGATTATGTTTTATAAGACTGTAGCACTTATGTTGCTGGAGTCTCTTGCTCCTTTGCTGGCTTTAAGGAATCAACTGGCCATGTTAAGGGATGTCATATGGTAAGGAACTGCAGGCAGCCTCTAGAAGCTGAGGGTAACCTCCAGCTGACAGCCAGCAAGAAATTGAAGCCTTCGGTTGTACAACCACAAGGACATGAATTCTGACAATGACCACATGAGTTTGGAAGTGGATTCTTCCCCAGTTGAGCCTCCATATGAGAACCTAGTCTTGGTTGTAGTCTTGCAAAGGATCAGCTAAGCTGTGCTCAGACACCTGACCCACAAAAACTGGGAGATAATAAATGTCTGATGCTTTAAGCTGTTAAGTTTGTGGTAATGTTGTTATGCAGCAATAGATAACTAATACAGACTATAAAATAGTACAACCACTCTGGGAAATGGTTTGACATTTTCTTATAACATTAAATATACATGAACCATATGACCCCGAAATTCCACATTTAAGAGAAACATAGATCCACAAAAAAGACATATACAAGAATATTCATAACAACTTCATTCATAGATCCAAAAATCAGAAAAACAAATTTCTATCAATATAAGAGTATATAAAGAAGTTGTGGTAAATTAATACAATACACTGGATACTAGTTAGCAAGAAAATGTGATAAATTTTTGATACATACAACACGTGAATGAACCTCAAAAACATTATGCTAAATGTTTAAACATTAAGCTAAAGAAGCCAGACACAAAAGAGTATGATTCCATTTATATGAAGTCCTAGTACAGGTATACCTAATCTATGGTGAAAGAAATTGCAGCAGTGGTTGCCTCTGGGGATTGAGGGCAGGCATTGACTTGGAAAGGGCATGAGATAACTTTCTGCAGTGATGGACATATTCTCTATCTTGATGAGGTGTGGATTAGACAGGTGTATGTATTTGTCAAAACACTTTCAACTGTATACATAAGATGTAACTGTGCACTGTGTTTATCACTATATGTAAATTATACTTCAATTTTAAAAAATAAAAAACAAAGGACAAGGGAAATATCTGTTTGGTAAAGGATAGTAGCATATGTCTCAAGCCCAAGACGCTTGCAAAGAGAAAGAGAAAAGCATAGAACATCTGCTGCCATGTGGAGTCTGTAAGATCACAAGGTTCCAGAAGAAAAGGCACCTTCTGATTGGTTCTGCTCTCTCAGTTGATCTGTGTGCCTGGAGCTTCATTGACTCCATCTACCCAAATAAGATCATCTTACCCAACAAATGCTATGAACTCTATATCCCATATTTAATCAAGAAGTAGTCATAATAAGACCTTTATATAACCAAAGCTGCTAAAGTAACTTTATCAACCTTATCATGCAGTTACTTAAACAAGATTTTATTTTCACCAATTATCAAATACATTACATAATTCAAAATAATATTTGTTGTGGTGCTCAGCCAAGCAAAGTACAGATATTAAATTATCAAAAGACCTATGAACACAAAACTGTCAAGGACATCAAAAATAAGAAGTCTGAGAAACTGTCACAGTCCAAGGAGCCTAAGGAGAAATAACAACTAAATGTAATTTGGTATCCTGGATGGGATCTTGGAAGAGAAAAAAGATTTTAGGTTAAAAACTAAAGAAATCTGAATAAAGTATGGACTTTAGTTAATTTGTCAATATGGTTCATTGTAACAAATGTAAGATGTGAATAATAGGGGAAACTGTGTGCTGGGGGTGAGGGGTATATAGGAACTCTCTGTAATATTTTCTTAAATTTCCTGTAAATATAAAACTGCTCTAAAAATAAAATCTATTCTTAAAAAAACCCATGAGAGCAAGCTGTTTATATCGTGGTAGGATCTGGGAAACAAGAACTGTGAGACCCTTATCACATACAAAAGACAGAGAAGGACAGGTTCAAAATATGCTGTTGAAAGAAAAGGGACAGCACCCCAGGAACAGAATAGGTGGTTTGAAATCAGTCTCTGTTACTGTCTCTACAAAGCTCCTTGCCTCCAAATCGCTGCTTCAAATGTAATTAGTGTCGACCAACCTCTCCTCTGGCAGCCACTATGGTTTCTATTTTCACCCCCTGCCAGTCTGGACACGTAACATCTACAAGTTCCCCCAAAGAAATTACTGGCATAAAAATATTAATGAGAAATGTAGTTGATTTTGATGACTTTGTAGGGAAAATGGGGAAAATGGAGAAGGCATTTATGTTGAACACAGCAAACAATTTCAAAATCCCCTTTAAATTGGATTTATTTATAAATTTAAATTTATAAGGATATGATTGGGACAACAGGGAAATTTGAATAGGTACTGAATATTAGATATTGTATTGTCTCAAGTTTAAGTTCCTAAGTGGTGTAATTGTATTGTGGTCATATAGGGGAATGGCCTTGTTCTTAGGAGACACATGCTGAAGTATTCAGGATGAAGCTTCATGATATCTAAAAACAACTTTCAAATGGTTCAGAAAATAATATACATATACACATTTCTCTCTGTACCTACTTTTTTATCTGCCCAACTATATACAAAATGTGAATGCACACATATTTAATAAAAATCTACTCTCTGTCTCTATACATGTATACGTATATGTAAGAGGTATACCAGTGTTTACTGTACTATTCTTGCAACTTTTCTAAAGGTTTGGTATTTTTCAAAATAAAACATTTGTGGGAATCTTCCTTCATATATATGTTCTTCAAAATCCACACTTGACTCCTCACTACCAGGGATGTCTCTTTAATACTCCTTCCCCACCTAATACTGCCCAGCTTTGATGGCTTTGTTTTCCACAAGATTTCTTTCTCTGTCCCACTTCAAATATGTTTCCTTTCTATTGGACAAAGCATTTACCTCTGTGTGGCTTCTACTCCAAAACTCACAATCCTAAACCCATGAAAATTTTCAGTAAAGCCTAGGGGGGTCTAGTTAATAAGGCCTACCCTCCCAAGGAGAGTCTAGTGACCACGATGCCAAACATGTGTTTTTGAGATATCACCCCTACCCCAGGTAGCATAACGAAATATTCCTATCAAACAGTACTTCACAAGAATTCTGAGGAATGGAATTTTCATCTTATTTCACAACTAGAGGACTCCAACACTGTACTAAATTAGAAAGACTGCTGCTATTTCTAACTTTTCTGCATGTCATTGAAGCTCGATTTGAAGCCTACGTCCTAATTACCAGCTTTCAGAGTGCTGACAAAGATTTTCTCACAGAAAACTTCCAGAGATGTCACAAAGGGAGAATGACTAGTTGAACTAATAGTCAAGGGCTTTCATGGTAAGGACTGTAACTAAGAAGTTAAGTAGTTGAAAGATTACTGTTAATTTCTTATATTAAAGGCATGGGAAGTGATTATGTTATTCTGGAAATTTAAGTACAGAGCAATGTACCTTATACTAATTGTAAGTAGATCTCCAAGGTAAGTGAGCAAGAGACTCTGACCGCTAAGCATAAGCAAACAGAGCTTGATGTTGTAATTACTAGACTTCAAGTCAGGATATCTGGATTTCCCCCTGAGGCCCATATACTCCTTTCCTCCTTTTTCTCCTCTTCTGGATCACTTTTTTCCAGTAAGCCTAATGTCCTTGTGTCGAACGGTCTGTAGAAAGACCCCAGAATGACACCCTTCACCCCCATGTGCCTCCTACACCTATATTCTCTTTCTCCATGGTCTTTTCCACCACAAAGTGCTACCCCACATGATGCAGTTTTTTTTACTATTTAGAAAGCTTTTTCATGTATATTGACTCAATTCTGTCAATAATTCAATAGGATGTATTTTATTAAACCCTTTTCATAGTTGAAGAAACTGAGGTTCAAAGAGGTTAAAAGATTATCCAAGGTCACACATCTATTAAATGGCAAAGCCAGAAATTCAACTTCGATTGCGATTTTAAACCTAGCATTCTTTTTTCTACACCTCAGATAAAATTCCCATTTCAATGATCTAGGTTAAAATATCCTTTGTGAATGTGCTAGAAAAACGGGAAATCCCATGAAGTCAGCATGAATATCATAACGAAAACAAAAGAGATACTGTACATTCATTTGTCTATCTTCTTTTCCTCCTTTTTCTCTTAACTTTCTCTTCTTTCTTGTCCCATTAGAAAGAGGATCTTTTCTCAGCCCCTCTCCTACCTCCTTCCTTCTTCCCCTAAAACATCCCCTATTCTCCTGCCACTTTAGGAGGGACCCACATCCCACTCAGAGGTCTTCTCAACAGCAAAACTAGTTTAAGGGATACTATTAATAAAAGAAATACTTTGTTCACATAATAATATATGAGTGAGGGACACTAGCATTTTTAAAGAAAGGTTTGTGTGATGGTTTCACAACCCTAGCTGTGTAAAAACAGCAACTTTTATTTTCCATTTAGACCCCCTACTCTCTAAGTGGTAAAAGTTCAAATTTAGTCAATATGTACCCAAGGGATAAATCTCCCAGGGTGCTTGTGGAGTGTCAAAGCATTGGGAGATGGGGCAGCTGGTCCTTGACTGTCTGTAACCACCTTGGCTTCCATGTAGTCATCCATTCAGTTTCATATTTGTTTACTGGATGTGCAGGTGATTGCTGCATCACCCCATGATCCCATTACAAAGGCCCCTGCAGGTTTAACAATTATCCTGTCAACTTCTATACAGACTCTAGGGTACACGAAAATTCATCCCACTGCCAGGCTGAGTCATGGAAACTGTAGGGTGCTACCTAAAACCCCATTGACTCCTATGGCACTCTCAGGCCACAGAACCATCCATCTGCTTCCAGGCCACACTATGACACATGGGACTCTCTAAGCTGTCCCAGACTCATACCTGCCACACAGCCCTTTAGTCCCTGAGATCTTGGGTTTCCTTTGGCCTCTATCTAAGAACATATCTAGATCGCCTCTCCTCTCGCTTCCCACACACTTACCTGGTATTTCTGTCATTTCACTCCTCCCCACTGGGGCAACATCAGTCCCCTCTTCAGTGAGCCACCAAGGTTGTTCTCCTCTCTTTCCATTTGCCATCTGGACCTCTCCCTTTTCTCTCAACCAGGAGAATCTTTAGTTCGAAGTCAGGAAGCTTTTCTCTGATTAATATTACATTCTTCTACATGATTGCTTATGCTCTGAGTCCTCCTCGCAGGGTTTATGAAGAGTCAATGAGATAATATAAAAAGTGTTAGTCACTTTTTTATAAGTTAAAGTTGGCAATAATAGAATTTTTAAGTCATAAGGACTTTTTAATCTAGATCAGTTTGTGAGAAAAATTTTCCACTAAAAAGATAATTTCTGAATCTGTCATCTTTCTGGTTATGAATGGTAATTTTTATTTTAAAATTAACATGTTTTTTATTTCAACTAGCTAGAGAACAGGTTTACCTACTCATCTACAGCCTTCATTTTCCTGTCAGAGCATCTGAAATATAAGTACAGAATGTACAATTTTGTAATAACTTCTTCTAAGCATTAGTTCATCTACTTTTCCTTTTTAATTTAATTTCTCTTTCTGAAAACAATTGGGAAAAATTTGTTAAGCACTTTTTATGCACAGATATGGGGAGAATATAAAGCAGAAGACCCATAAACTCTCTCCTCAAGCAGCTTGTGATCTTTTTAGAAAACAAAATCTAGACATAAGTGAGAAGTTAAATGGCAAGATAAAGGTGTGAGTAAAAAATGTGCTGTAGAAAATTATTCCTAGTGGTCTGAAGTTTTTATTAAGATCTCTAGGGGGGCTGGCCTGGTGGCATAGTGGCTAAGTTCACGCACTCCACTTCAGCACCTGGAGTTCGCAGGTTTGGTTCCCGGGTGTGCGCTTATCAAGCCATGCTGTGGCAGGCGTCCCATATATAAGGTAGAGGAAGATGGGCATGGATGTTAGCCCAGGGTCAATCTGCCTCAGCAAAAAGAGGATTGGCAACAGATGTTAGCTTAGGGCTAATCTTCCTCACCAAAAAAAAAAAAAAAAGATCTCTAGGAAACTAGACTTTTGAGAAATCTGTGAATCTTAAAGAAGTGTTATGTTATTTTCCAATTGATACTATTTTTTTTAACAGAATGAGGCCAATTAACAGATCTCACTAAATAAAGAAATAAGGTAGAAAAAACATTTCTGTAGAATTCAAGAAGCCAGAGTTCTAAACCTACCTTTGCCATTTATATGCTGAGTAAAAGATATGCGTGTGTGTGTGTGCGTGCACGCATGCGCGTGCACGCATGTGTATGTGTGTCCACACTTGCCTTTGTGAGTATGTTGGGCTGGAGCAGGGAAGAGAGAGACTGAGGAGAAGGAACTAGAGGAGAAGCCAGCCACCCACTCCCACAGCTGTCTAATATCTGCATATCACATAGAAGGAAAAAATTCATAGCTGTCACAAATGTGATAGCACATTGAAGGTGCATGAAGTTATAGAACTACATCTGTACTCACCAGCTGGTGAAGCCTACACTAGTAACTTTTCCATATTTATTTTTGTTAATTTATTCATCTAGTAAATATTTATCAAGCTCCTACCATGGGGGTACTTAGGATCCAGGGGAAACCTTTATAGACATAGATTCAGCCTTCATGAAGCTTACAAGCTAAGTGGGGAGGTAGACATTAAAAATTACTCAGATTTGGGGCCAGCCCAGTGGCGTAGTAGTTAAGTTCAGCATGCTCCACTTCGGTGGCCCGGGTTCATGGGTTCAGATCCTGGGTGCGGACCTATACCACTCATCAGCCACGCTGAGGAGATGACCCACATACAAAATAGAGGAAAGACTGGCACAGATGTTAGTTCAGGACCAATCTTCCTTAAGCAAAAAGAGGAAGATTGGCGACAGCTGTTAGCTCAGGGCCAATCTCCCTCACTGAAAAAAAAAAAAAATGACTCAGATTCATAATTACAAACTAGGAAGGGATGGGATGTAGAGCTATGAAAGTGTCTAATGGGGGAGTGCATCTGCTCTGGGGACTCACAGGCAGCTTCCCTGGAGAAGTGACATTTGAACTGAGCTCTGAAAGATGAGTGGGAATTAATAAGTTGAAGAGTCAAAGTGAACAGCATGTGGAAAGGCCTCCAGGCAGGAGAGAGCACGGCATTTGAGGAACTAAAAGAAAACTGGAGCACAGCACAGGAGGAAGGTGGCATGAGATGGGACTGGAGAGGTTGGCAAGGGCAAGAGCCTTGCAGGCCACAGTGTGGGAAGCAGGAAAGAGTTTTAAATAAAGGAAGGACACAATCAGATTTCCTGACTACTGTGTGGAGAATTGAAAAGAGGAAATGAATGGACCTGAGGAGACCATTTAGGAGGCCATTGCATTACTGCCTGATACAATAAAAACATCCTCATGTTCTCTCATCTGGACCTCCAAGCCCAAGGTCTGCATGATGGGCCTCACCAGGGAAGAAGCCCTTCAGGAGATCCCTCTGTCACCAGTAAGTCTTATGCTCGTTGGCAGTCAGTCTTTCAGGACGATGAAGTCCCCTGGTGCACCCAAATCTCTGATGAACTACGTGGGATGTGAGAGTCCTGCATATGGATTGCAGGAAATACAGTGCCTAAGACCAGATTGCTAGAAGGAAGAGAGACAGGGACCCCTGCTGGCGGAGCTGAGGCCATTTGACAGAGATAGAGCTGGGCCTCCTGTGGGCGATGGGTGCTAGGCTTCACTGACTCACTCTCGGGTGTCAGGTTTGGAGGACGGAATCCTTGGAGATGGAGGGGTAGAGATGTCTGTCTTGAGTACTTGAAGTCCCTGGATAAAGTAAACTTGAACTGATGTCAAACTTTCACTACAGGTGGCTTCTTGCCTAGTTAAGTTGGGGGAGCTGCTGCCACTGCTGTGGATGGGATCCATGGATTACTCCTGAAGTTAGTCACATAGTAAAGTTGTGCCAACTTCTGTTTGGTTTCAGGAGATGAAGGTTATAGAATGCTGGTGAATGGAACTATGGACCGTTTATCAGTTCTGATGGATCACTGAACTCCTGCAAAAACCTATGTAAAGGGCTCCATCAGGGGCTCTAGTTATATTCATAGGAAGCCAGCAATCTTCCTCTCACTCCAACAGAAAGATTGATTCTATTTGAGACTTTGGCCACAGCTGTGGGACACAGGGCCACTTGTTGGCTAAATAAAGGAATCTGGGAGTATCAAACTGCTCAGTACTCAGGCGTGGCTCTTGGCAGGTCAGCCAGGAAGCCTTGTGTCAAAACTCTGGGGCCTGTGGACAAATTTTTGCTTTGTGCCAACATAGAACTTTTCCTGAATGCAGGGTAGCTAGATATGTGATTAGATTCTCCACAATTTTACCCAGGAGAAACCTAGGAGTTGGCAAATGGCATAAGTCTTGGCAAGAAGCAGGAGCTGCAGCGTGGAAGGCAGGTATCGTAGACAGAAACAAGTGGCAAGTTTAGTCTGTTGTTCAAGAAGCAGAAGAGACAGGTACTACAGAATGCTCTGAGCAAAGACTGACACAATAGCAAATCATTCACACAAAACTATTCAAATTTTCCATAGCCCACCCACTAGGTTCAACCAAATCAAGCACTTTAACACCAAGCATTTTGAAAAATAAAAGAGATCTATTTAGGCCGGCCCCGTGGCTTGGTGGTTGGGTGAGCGCGCTCCGATGCTGGTGGCCCGGGTTTGGATCCCGGGCGCGCACCGAGGCACCACTTCTCTGTCCATCCTGAGGCCGAGTCCCACATACAGCAACTAGAAGGATGTGCAGCTATGACATACAACTATCTACTGGGGCTTTGGGGGGAAAAAATAAATAAATAAATAAAATCTTTAAAAAAAAAAAAAAAAGAGAGATCTATTTAGTGGGTATTTAGACAAAACACAACATCTAGAAAAGAGATCAACATCTTTCCAACAACCTTCTTCTTACTGGGGGCTCAATCAGATTTAAAACTAAGAAGAGGGCATGGAATAGATGAGACAGTGAACCCCTCTTTCCTATCTCCTTCTCTGGGCTGCTTCAGGGTTCTTGAGTATCCCCTAATATGCACCACATTTGAATCATCTTTTATATTTATGTATTTAAATGTCCCTTCATTCAGCTTTCTACCCAGTGAGTCAATACTAAATTTTAAGAATCTCTCTAATTGCTTTTTTTCTGCAAATGTCCAGCCTGCAAAATTTTAATTAGAGGCTAGAGGGAGATAAAGGACCTTTAAATTTTCTATTCCACAAAGACCATAGTTGATTTGCAGCTATATGCCTCCTGATTGCAATGATGGTTTGACAAATAGCATAAACAAGTACATGTACCATAGTAGGAAACATCTATCAATTCTATATTTCTATGTTTGATTTTTAGATCACACATTTGTTATTTAAAATAAATCTTAGTAGACAGAATTGAAATAATAGCATATGCTCTATTGTTTTTGATAAAAGAGTCAATCTATCAGGAAGATATAATAATTATAAACATGTACGCTTCTAACAACTGAGCCCCAAAATGCATGAAGCAAAAACTTACAGAATTGAAGGGAGAAATAGTCAATTCAACAATAATAATTGGAGACTTCAATACCCCACTTTTAATATGGATAGAACAGCATGAAAATAGAAGACTTGAAGAACTCTATAAACCAACTAGTCCTAACAAACATCTATAGAACACTCCACCCAACAACAACAGAATGCACATTCTTCTCAAGTACACATAGACTCTTCTCCAGGACAGACCATACACTAGGCCATAATACAAACTCAATGATTGAAATCACACAAGGTATATTCTCCAACCACAATGGAATGAAAATAGAAATCTATACAGAAAGAAATTTGGGATATTAAAAAATATGTGAAAATTAAACAACACACTCCTATAACCAATCAAAGAAGAAATCACAAGAAAAATTAGAAAATACTTTGAAATGAGTGAATATGAAAACACAACATACCAAAATTTATGGGGTGCAGCAAAAGCTGTGATTAGAGGGAAATTTGTAGCTATAAATGCCTACATTAAAAGAGAAAAAAGATCTCAAATCAAAATCTAAATTTCCACCTCAAGACATCAGAAAAAGATGGGACCAGCCCAGTTGTGTAGTGGTTAACTTCACGTGCTCCACTTCGGTGGCCTGGGGTTTGTGGTTTCTGATCTTGGGCGTGGACCTACACCACTCATCAAGCCATGCTGTGGTGGCAACCAACATACAAAATAGAGGAGGACTGGCAACAGATGTTAGCTCAGGGCCAATCTTCCTCAAAAAAAAAAAAAAGACATTGGAAAAAGAGAGCAAACTAAACCTAAAGCAAGCATTAGCCATGAGGGAAATACAAATCAAAACCACAATGAGATATGACTAGGATGGCTGTAATCAAAAAGCCAGATAATAACAAGTGTTGGGGAGGAAGAAATTGGAACTCTCATACAATGCTGGTGGAAATGTAAGATGGTCCAGTCACTTTAGAAAACAGTTCGGTAGTTCCTCAAAAGTTAAACAGATTACCCTATGGCCCAGCAATTCAACTTTCAGGTATAGACCCAAGGGAAATGAAAACATATGTTCATGCAAAAACTTGTACACAAATGTTCATAGAAGCATTATTCATAATAGGCAAAGTGGAAACAATCTAAATGTCCATCAACTGATGAATGGATAAATAAAGTCTGGTATAACCATACAATGGAATATTATTTGGTAATCAAAAGAAATGAAGAATTAATACATGCTTCAATATGGATGAACTTTGAAAACATTATGTGAAAGAAGCCAGACACAAAACATCACATATTATATAGTTCCACTTATGTAAAATATCTAGATTAGGCAAATACACAAGGACAGAAAGTAGATTAGTGTTTGCCTAAGGCTGGGAAGGCAGTTGGGGGAAAATAGAGACTACTGCTAATGTGTACAGGGTTTCTTTTTGGGGTAATGAAAATGTTCTAAAATTGATTGTGGCAATGGTTGCACAACTCGGTGAATACGCTAAAACCCACTGAATTCTACACTTGAAATGTGTGAATTGTATGATATATGAATTGTATCTCAACAAAGCTGTTACTTGTGTAAGTATTGCTATCCCCGTTTTTTTTGTTGTTGTGGTTACCATTTGCTTGAAATGACTTTTTCCTTCCCTTCACTCTCAGTATATGTGGTCTTTAAGGATAAAGTGAGTTTCTTGTAGAAAGCATATTGTTGGGTCTTGCTTTTTTATTCATTCAGCCAGTCTATATGTCTTTTGATTGGAGAATTTAATCTGTTTACATTTAAAGTAATTATTGATAGGTAAGGACAGGCTAGTGTCATTTTGTTAATTGTTTTCTGGTTGTTTTATAGATCCATTTTTCTTTGTTTCTTATCCTGCTCTCTTTTTTCATATTTTGATGTCTTTTGGTATCAATATGCTTTGACTACTTTATCATGTTTTTGTGTGTGTGTGTAATTGCTGCAGGTTTTTCCCTTGTAGGTTACTATGAGGCTTACATAAAAAATCTTAAAACTATAACCCCCTATTTTAAGGTGATAACTTAACTTCAATAGAATTCCAAAACTTTACACTTTTGCTTCTCCTCCTCCTCACATTTTAGGTTATTGCTGTTACAATTTACATATTTTTTTTATATTGTGTAACTAATAACAGGTTATTGTACTTATGGTTATTTTTACTACATTCATTTCTTTTTACCTGTTAAACTAAAGTTTTTTAACTTTTAAACTAAGTGAATTATGCACCACCATTACCAAATTACAGAATCTAACTTTGACTATATATTTACCATTACCAGTGAGTTTTACACTACCTTTTTAGGTTTTTATGATGTTAATTAGCATCTTTTTACTTCCCCTCACAGAACTCCCTTTTGCATTTCTTGTAAGGCAAGTCTAGTGGTAATGAACTCCCTTAGCATTTGTTTCTTTGGGAAAGTCTTTATCCCTCCCTCATTTCTGAAGGACAGCTTTGCCAAGTATAGAATTCTTGGTTGATGGTTTTTTTCTTTCAATATTTTGAATATGTCATCTTATTCTCTCCTGGGTGAAATGTTTCTGTTGAGAAATCTGCCAATAGTCTGGGGGGGGGGTCCCTTATATGCAACTTCTCTCTTTTTTCTGGCTGCTTTTAAAATTCTTTCCTTGACTTTGAATTTTGGCAATTTAATTATAAATGTGTCCTGGTGTAGCCCTATTTGGGTTCAAACTATTTGGAGTCCTTCAGGCCTCATGGATCTGGATGTCTATTTCTCTCCCCAGGTTTGGGAATTATTCAGCCATTATTGCTTTACATATACTTTCTGTCCCTTTCTCTTTCTCTTCTCCTTCTGGAATTCCCAAAATGTGAATATTGTTTCTTTTCGTTGTGTCTCACACACGTAGGCTTTCTTCACTCTTTTTCGTTCTTTTTTTCTTTTTGCTCCTCTGACTGGATAATTTCTAATGTTCTATCTTCTAGGTCACTGATTCTTTCTTCTGCATGGTCGAGTCTGCTTTTGAAACTCTATCGAATTCTTCAGTTCCGTTATTGTATTTTTCACCTCTATGATTTCTGGGTTTTTTTTTTTATGATTTCTATTGCTTTGTTGATCTTCTCATTTTGTTCATGCACTGTTTTGCTAGTTTTGTTTAGTTGTCTGTGTGTTTTTGTAGTTCATTAAACTTCAAGAGAATTATTCTGAATTTTTTTCTGACAGTTTATAGATCTTCATTTCTTTAAGATCAGTTATTAAAGTTTTATTGGTTTCTTTTGGTGGTGTCATATTTACCTGTTTTTTCATGATCCTTGATTCCTTACTTTGATATCTGCTCATCTGAGTCATTGGGCTCCTTTTCCACACTTTAGAGATTTGCTTTGGCAGAGATGGATCTTCACCAGTCAGCTCAGTTTGGGTTTTGGGCATGTCTGCTGGTAATGTCCTTGGGAAGGTGAACCTGCTATTATGGTCTATTTTTGGGTGAGGCAACTGTTCAAGGTCTGAGGTTGGGGATGGGGGTGCTATGCCACTGGCTGAGAACAGTTGAATAGGACTGCTAGCTTGGTTCCCTACCCAAGTGAGGCTAAAGGATGGGCTCCACAGTTGCCTGGATTCTCTGGTCAGGCTTAATAGATGGTTGGGACTGGATACTACATTTAGTTAAAGATGGGGCTATAAATTAGTTTCCCTGCCTGGGCAGGGAAGCAGAACAGGACCCAGGTCCTGAACAGTTCATTAATGGTCTGGGGACTCGAATCAGGCAAGAGAGTGCACTGAATTCCCTGGTCTGGGGATGCTCCCAGTTTTACTTTGTAGATGGGGAAAGCCACAGGCTGTGCTCTCTGTTTAAGTGCCATGGTACGCAGGGCTGTTGAATGATGGACTACACAGCTTCCCATGTCTCTGGTTAGGTTCCTTGGTTGGGCAGGCTGGAGGCTGTCTTCAGTAATGCGTGGGGCTATGAATTAGTTTCCTTGCCTGGGTGCAGTAGGAGAAGCAGCTCTAAGGTCAGTGAAGCTCTTTGTTGTCTTAACTCAAGCTGACCCATGCCCCAAGTTCCTTGGCTGAAGGGGTCCACCGGCTTTGTTCAGCAAACTATCAGCTTTGCCTCCCCTTCTCTGGGCTGGAGAGCTGCTGGGCCACACAGCTTCCAGGTGTTCTCATTAGCCCTCTGGTGGAATGGGGCTGGAAGCCACAGTGGGTGGCTGGAACTATGTTTCAGCTCCTTTGCCTGGGCAGGAAGGGGAGAGGTCGCTCCAGGACACTCTCAATTTCCCAAACAGGCTCTCCAGTTGGGAGGGGCCAGAAGCTACCCTCAGCCTTGGCTTTGAATTAATCCCCCTGCCTGTGCATAGCAGGGAAATCCCTCACTCCAATACTGGCTTTGCTCTGGAGGCAATCTGCTCTGCCAGCCCACCTCTTGGCTGGAGCATTGCTGGGGTGCACAGCCTCCAGGTGTTCCTGCCAGCTGCCTGGTCAGATGTGGCTCAGAGACATTCTCCACAGCAGGTGGGACTGTGACTCAGCTCCTTACCTGGGTGTGTGCAAACCAGGCCCTAGGGCTAGCAAAATTGCTCATTTGAGGATCTGAATAAAGCAGATCTGCATCCTGTTGAGTCCCCTAGTGAGAGTGGGGCCACTAACTTAGTTCTGCCGATGAGCAAGGCCGCTGGTTGGGATTATTACTTGGGCACTGCAGGAATGAACTCACTCTGCCAATATCCATGTGCTAGTCCTTAGTCCTTGCAAGCCCTTCCCCCCTTCTCCATTGCAGTCCAGTTCCCGGTGGTTGAGCCCCACAGATTCCCCTGCAATCCCCGTGGGGGAAACATCAGAGGAGTGGCTCCTACAAAGCAACGCACAATGCTGGGGGGGTGCTGGTTGTCCCCCCTGGTTCTCTTTTCCCGCTGGAGGAGCCAGAGGCTCCTCTGCGTGTGGTGCAATGCTGGCTTGGGGGGAGGGGCAATGCAGTCAAAGTGTAGTCGCTTCTCTTACCTTTCTAGCGCAGCCTGTCTTGGTCGGTGTCGTGCAGGGGGTGCCTCAGCCTCACTCCGGTGTTCTAGGATTCTCTCAGTGGTGTCTTGTTCTTGAATAGTTGTTAGTTGTTCTTCTTGTGATCGGGAGCGAAGTCAGGAACGACCTATGTCGCCATGTTGGTGACGTCACCCTCCAAAGCTGTTATTTAAAAGTTAGATAAGCGTAGCACTTTAACTGTACATTCCTAGCGAGATATACTTTAAGGACCAGGGAACTAAGAAAATATTTTGTGAATTGTTTTCAATAATCATACTGTTGATGGTAGTGTTGCTATTTTTATGTTGAGGCTTGTGTGTGCATTGTGAGGATAAAATAAAGTATGGGAAAAAGGACTACAGATGTTAAGATTAATTGAGTTAAGTAAAATTCCTGTATTGGAAATATCAAGATGAATTAATAATGTTTTGTCTTTTATATTACATATATATGATCAGTCCACTGAAAAAGTTTAGAAATAGTGGCCAACGCAGTAGCAATGAGCACCTCTTCTACCCCAAGTTGTCATCTCTAAATATCATTTCTCAGTAAAAAGAATCAGGGCTCCTCAGAAACTGCCCGATTCCTGATCTGGAGAAAAAGATATTAAAAACAAGCCTGGAACAGCTTGTCATTCCAGAAAGCAAGAAAGCTATCAAAGGTCGATATGATTATTTCAAAAGGAGTCAAGAGTCAAATGGAAGAGGCTCCCACTGAAAAAGATGGCACAACTTAAGCACAAATAAGATTAATAATTAAAATGAATTGAAATAGCTCAAACATTTTTTCATAATGAGTTCATGATGTATTTGTAATAAAACTACAAAAAGAAAATGCATTTGTCACTATTGAAAGATACATTATTTTGAAAATTGTTAAATAAGGAAAGGATCAAATATTTATCCTATTTTTCTTATCTGAAACCTAAATTAAGGTAATTAATTAATTGATGATGGAAAGTTTTTTTATACAGAATTTTTCCAATAAATAAGCAAAAAGGGAATGAGAGAATTAGAATATCACTTTTTTTGTAATCATTATGAATTAATAGATCCAGGTAATTTTTGTTCAGTGGTGGTTAACATCACAACAAAAAAGACAACCAGATATTATGTGCCTTCTGATGTGTCTATATCACCTATAAATTCTTGCCAAAAAAAAATTGAGCCAGAATCTAATCAATCGTGCCTTTAGAGCCAGCTACCAGTTTACAGGAAATGCAGGAAAGAGAAACAAGGGAACCTGTTAAATGAAACCAGAAGGGGGTGGGGGGTGCCGGTGGGGGCCGGCCCTGTGGCGTAGCAGTTAAGTGCATGCACTCCGCTGTTGGGGGCCCAGGGTTGGATCCCCGGCGCCCACCGAGGCACCGCTTGTCAGGCCGTGCTGTGGCGGCGTCCCATATAAAGTGGAGGAAGATGGGCACAGATGTTAGCCCAGGGCCAATCTTCCTCAGCAAAAAGAGGAGGATTGGCATGGATGTTAGCTCAGGGCTGATCTTCCTCACACACAAAAAAATAAATAAATGAAACCAGAAGGATGCAATCAACAAAACCCAATCTGCAGAACAAACAACTCAGTTTCTTCCACAAATAAATAGCAAGGAAAAAATGAGAGGGAGGAAGAGAGAAAAAGAAGAGAGGGAGAGACCTATAGATTAAAAGAGATTTTAGACTCTTACTTTACACCACTTACAAAAATTAACTAAAAATGGATCAAAGACCTAAACATAACAGCTAAAACTATAAAACTCTTAGAAGAAAACATAGGGAAAAGCTTCATTACATTGGATTTGGCGACGATTTCTTGAATATGATACCTTTTAAAAGCACAGGCAACAAAAGTAAAAATTAAAATTTCTGTGCATCAAAAGACACAATTAACAGAGTGAAAAGGTAACCCATGGAATGGGAGAAAATATTTGCAAATCACGTATCTGCTAAGGCATTAATATTCAGAATATATAAAGAACTCCTATAACTTAACAACGAAAAACAAACAACCTGATTAAAAAATGGGCAAAGAACTTGAATAGAAATTTCTCCAAAGATATACAAATGGCCAACAAGCACATGAAAAGATGCTCATCATTAGTCATCATCATTAGGGAAATGCAAATCAAAACCACAATGAGATACCACCTTACACCCATTAGGTGGCTGCTATTAAAAAACAAAAAAACATAAAACACAGAAAATAACAAATGTTGGCAAAGATGTGGAGAAGTTGGAATACTTGTGAACTGTTGGTGGGAATGTAAAGTGTTGCAGACTCTAAGGAAAATGGTACAGTAGTTCCTTAAAAAGAAAAAAGAAATTACCATCTGATTTGTTAATTCCACTTCTGGGTATATATCCAAAAGAATTGAAAGCAGAGTCTCAAAAAGATATTTGTACATCCGTGTTCAAATAGAGACATTATTCACGATAGCCAAGAGGTGGAAGCAACCCAAGTGTCCATCAACAGATGGATAGATAAACAAAATTTGGTATATACATACAATAGAATATTATTCAGCCTTAAAAAGGAGTGAAATTCTGACACATACTACAAGATGGATGAACCTTGAGGTCATTATGCTAAGTGCAATAAGCCAGTTACAAAAAGACAAATACTATATGATTGCACTTGTATGATGCACCTAGAGTAGTCAAATTCTTAAAGACAGAAAGTAGAATGGTGGTTGCCAAGGCACTAGGGGAATTGGGGAATGAGGTGTTCTTGTTTAATGGATATAGGTTTCCAGTTTTGCAAGATGAAAAGAGTTCTGGAAATGGATAGTGGTGATGGTTGCACAACAGTGTGAATGTACTTAACACTACTGAACTGTACACTTAAAAATGGTTAAGATGGTAAATCTTAAGTTATGTATATTCTACTACAATTTTTAAAAATTTTAATTAAAAAAAAGATTTAAGAAACAGCCAATTGCAATGTATGGATCTTATCTGGATATGGATTCGAATGTACAAAATTAAAAATAAAAAAACACAAAAATATTTATGAGACAGTTCAGAAAATTTCAGTAATAACCACATGTTTAATAATTAAGTTATTATTGTCCTTTTTTTAGGTGTGATATGGTATTGTGGTTGTCTTTTTTAAAAAGAGTCGTTGTCTTTCAGAGATAAATACTAAAACATTTCTGGATAAAAGAATTTGATGTCTGGAATTTGCTTTAATATAGTCAGAGTCGGGGAGTAGATGTGGGCAACTAGATTGGCTATGGTTGATAATTGTTAATTGTTAAAATTACTTGAAGTTAATTGTTGAAGTTAGTTGATGAGTACATTAGAATTCCTTTTCTCCCATTATGTATTTTTAAAAATACCTCTTTGGTTTGAACATGGATGGTATCTGATATTATTCTTTACTACTGGATATGAATATAGGAAGGATACTACATTTATACCAATTTATTTTCAGCCCACAGTGACATGCTTGTTTTCAACTTCGCCTAGCAAATCTGTTCCCTTCTGTCAAGTACCATAGAACTAAATAGTTCCCCGCATTCCAATTGCTTAGAAGTCAGAATAAATAGCCATATGCCACATGGCACCATCAGTCCCTGTACACAGTCCAGAAATATCATTAGAAAATGGATAACTAATGCACATGTCTGTCTGCTAAGGATATCCCGTAAGCCACAAAGTGTCAAAAACCTGTGGACTGATTATTGCCCTACAACAGGACAGCAGTGGAGACACTGAGACTGATTTTTAGGTTAAATTTATCCACAAAGGAAGCAGAGAGGCAATGTTTATACAAAATGGTAGGAAGCTGGATACTAAACATATCATCTAGCTGCTTCAAACCATTGTCCCAAGAGCTTGTTACTAAATGAACAATTCGCTGTTTCCTGTCATTATTTCTAATTTTTATGTTTGCATTTTAAAGCAAGCATGATGAAGGATTTTTGCTTCAATTTTCCTCAATGACTTTTATATATTTGTATTTTTCTATATTCAAGTATTTCTATTTAGAAATATGTGATCAGTAATATTACAAACAAGCTTATTGTGTTTCTACCTTTCTTTTGGAATTAAAATATTGAATGGTTCTAAAAGGCACATTTATTTAAACTTTTCCTGCAGAGGATTAAAGAAACTCTAGAAAAAATTTAATCATAGCCTTATTAAATTGTATTTTCTCTCCACATCTGAAGTCCCTTTTTGTATCCTGGCCCTCAGCTTTCACAATAGTAGGAAACGATTCTTGGCACATGTTTTACAACTTTAGGGCATGCTTCTGAATCTGGTAAAACTAGTACACACCCTAAGTGTAATGAAAAGATTGTTTAAGCATTTCTTTCTGTTCAGAGAGGAAAAAATTCTCAAAATGGGTTTAACTCACATAATGGCGATATACAACTAAAGGTCAAAGATGTTGAGTTCAAGTCATGCCTTGACATCAAAGTAGTTGAGTGACCTGAGAAAAATCACTGAACCCATTGGGGCTTTGGACTCTTCATTATATGTTCCAGAAGATGACCTTTAAGACACCTTCCAGCTCTAAAATTCTGTGCTTCTTTGAATTAACTCATGCAATTAAGAATTGGTATAGCACAGGATTTATAGATAGCCAAAACCCAATCTCCTCCGTCACAGATTTTTGTCCACTTTTCCCTTCTTTTATCTACCTTAAGTCAAAGACTAACTGCCAGTACCACAAGAAAAGATAAACAGTAAAAATGAAATAGAACATGGAAAACATGCAAAACTTTTTTTTAATCTCTGAAAAACTTTTTTGTACTTTATTTTTATATGTCTAAATGAATTTACCTTACTAAATATCAAATAAAGTCTTTCAAGCATTTTAAGCAACTATTAAGTTTTTTCATGCCCATGAAGTACATTCTTAGCTGACCAGATAGAATGGTCCTGTTTGATATCAGTACCACAAAATTCAGGAAGGAAATGAATGTTAGGATTTTGGGTTTGGAATCAGAAGACTTCAAAACTCTTTGGACTTAGAGTTAAAGACTTCAAGAGGTCTGAGTTTCAATTTCCTCTTTTATAAGATGGGAATATAATACCTCTCTGACAAAGTCATCGTGAAGATAAGTAAAAGATAATGTAAAAGCAACTGCTACATAGCAGGTCTCAAATTGCACCTGCTCTCCCTTCCTTCCTTTCTAGTATCACAAAAAATAATAGGCACCCTAAAATATTCCTTAACCAAAGGACTTACTGGATGATATTTAAAGGGGCAGCATAAGTCCAATAAGGGAGAGAAAGAGAAAGTTTCAAGATTAATTAACCAAAATAGTACCTGGAAAGGCATATACCAAATGTAAACAGTAATCTTTTTGGATGGTGGGAATACATTTGCTTTTAATTTCTTCTTTATTGCTATCTACAGTTTCTAATTTTTCCACAATGAATGTATTATATTTACAATTAAGAATTTTCGATAAAATTATATAAACCTACCTGAACCCATTAATCAAGCTGAACATCACTTCCTATTGATGTGATGCAACAGGAAGATTACAGCACAGCCGATGAAGAATTCTTGCCAACATAAAAAAATAATCTGAATCGAACCCCTCCTCTAGATCTAATTATCAGTTTATTATGCTTCGGTTTACAAATGTACAATCTGTACATTCACAAAAAATACAGGCAATACGGGGAAAAAATTTTTTTTAATTTAGTTTTTGTTTGTTTTTGCAGGGAAGGATTCGCCCTGAGCTAACATCTGTTGCCAATCTTCCTCTTTTTTTTTTCCTCCCAAAGCATGTGCATGCTTGTATATCCTAGTTGTAAGTCCTTCTAGTTCTATGTGAGCCACCACCACAGCATGGCAACTGAGAGAGAGTGTGGTTCTGCGACGGGGAAATGAACCTAGGCTGCTGAAGCAGTGAGAGCACCAACCTTTAACCACTAGGCCATCAGGGCTGGCTCAGGAGATAAAGGAAAATTTTAAATGACACCATGGAAACTCAATCATAAATCTACAAAATTTGGGAAATTCGACAGGACACATGACCCAACTTTTCCATCAATAAATCGAAGGAGGGTGGAGAAGGGGAGATGAGCTCATAGATTAAAACAGGCTTAAGGGATATAGCAACCAAATGCAAAGGGTAGACCTTGCTTGAATCCCAGTTCACACAAACCAACTATAAAAAGCCGTTTTTGAGCCAACTGAGGAAATCTGAACACAGATTTAGATGTGTAGTAGATGAAAAAAGGAATTAATATTAGCTTTGTTGAGGATGCGATAACAGTATTGTGATTTTGTTTAAAAAAGAAAAGAAATATGTACTGCAGTATTTATGGGTGAAATGATATAATGTTTGAGAATTGCTTTAAAATACTCCAGCAGAAAGAAAAATAAGATAAAATAAGCAAGGGATAGATGAAATGAGAAAGACAAAATATTGCTAACATGTAAAGCTGACTCATGGCCTCATGAGAATTTATTACACTATTATTTCTACTTTCATGTCTATGTTCTAAAATAAAAAGTCAAAGATGTGTGTGATCTTTAAAAAACAAAAAGGTAGTGGTCAATGGCAAAAGTGTCTCTTCTGTTCCTGCTCTCTTCTTGCTATGCTCTCTGCCTGGTCCTCTGTTCTGGGTCACACACCATGTGTGGGTCAATAATATTGAAAATCATGTTTCAAGTCATTGCCAGAAGATCTGGGATTTTTAACAGTCATTCCAGGAAGCCCACAGCTTCTGGGTAAGGTATGACTCACAGGAGAAGGGACCTTCCATTTTCTAGCTAAGATTGATTCTTTGTGAGATAACAGATCAACAGGTCGAGCCTTGTCTTAAGCTCATTGTTTTAAGTGAACTATATTGACAGAGTCATCAACTCTGAAATAAGGAAGTTTCTACCAATTACCTTGGGTTTCTTGTGGAGTTTTTTTTGGTCGTGTGTTTTGTTTTGTACTTCAGGGATTTTTTTTGGTCTGAACTCTTGTTATCTGTGACTTTTCTGCTCTGGTTTAAATTCTCCTTACCTACAATGCCTTGTATGTGTGGCTCTGTGATCAAACAGAGCTGGCCCTCCTCATCTTCAGCCAAACCCCCCTGCCTTGAGTTGATCTGTACCAGATTTGTTTAATTTACCAAAGTCCTTCACAGGAGCCACATGACTTTTTGACTTTGCAGATTCAGTTTTTATGTATACATGGCTTCTTAAAAAGCTGATTACTATTTTCCATATTTATTAAATCTGACCAGAATTTGGTGAGCGGAATGCCCTTGTTCTTCCAAGAGCCATAGTAACCATCTTCCTGACCATGTCTTTGAGTATTTGGAGAGGATGAGTCAGATATACAAGATTCACAACCCTCCCAGGTGTGAGTCCCACCCGTGGCTCCAAGCTTAGCTGACATAATATTGAACTGATATTATGTCAATATCAAATATCCTATCAAAATCTGCAAAAAACAAAATTTTAGTTGTTTCCATATTACAAAAAGGGATGATCTATAAAACAGTTTTATTAGTCAACATATTTTCTTCTAGAAAGCAGTGAGACTTATAAAGAAAGAGAGTCAAGCTTATTATTCTCCTTTCAACCAATGCCCCAGGCAGATAGAATTACAAACTCCTTTAGGGCAGAGTTTACTGCTCTACTTGGCACACATGGGTGCTCACCAAATGTTACTTATTGACCATCAGGGAGCCGGACGTTCTGGGTCATCTAGTAGAAAATATTTACTATAGAGACAATTTGACTTTTTAAAAAAATAGATCACAATTAGGATTACATATTTGAAGTGAGTATCTGGTATGCTAGACACTTGATAAAATTATTTGTTGGAATGAATCAATGAGAAGCTACAATTTCTATTTTGAGTCTCTGTATCATTCACACCCATCCAGACCTCAAAACATGCAGATTTTTGAACAATCAGGATCTTTCTCAAAATGTTGTTTCTGGGCCAGCCCTGGTGGATCAGTGGTTAAATTTGGCATGGTCTGCTTCGGTGGCCCAGGTTTGGTTCCTGAGTGCAGACCTATACCACTCATCTGTCAGTGGCCGTGCTGTGGCAGTGGCTCACATACAAAAAGAGGAATATCGGCAATAGATGTTAGCTGAGGGCAAATCTTTCTCAGCAAAAAAAAAAAATGTTTCCAAGAGGCCTTTTACTTGTGAAGCAGTCTGAATTTCAATACACTCTTTGCCATCTTTTATTCTCCAATGTGATTCAGCATTATCAAATTCAAGGGAATTCCTATATTAGTGGTAATTCAAACTTTAGATGTTAAAATAAGAAAATGGATTTTCTTATACTCTGGCTACTGAAGACACAATGCCCAGCTGATTTTGTTAACATGGCAACAAAACTAGTACCAAATCTGGAGTGTATGCAACTTGCATTCCTATGGCCATTCTAACCCCTAAATAAAATTCTGAAACTAAAAGGAAAGAAAAAAGCAAAAAAGGAGGTTTGGTTTGATTTGACATTAGTAGCCATTGAAGTCTACACAATGATGCCAATTTTTTAGAAGGAGACTACATAGAACCATGTTAAATACATTGAACAATTCCGTAAATATTTATTGAGTATTTACTATGTGCTAGGTGCTATTCTAGGTACTGGGGATACAGCATGAACAAAAAGAGTAAAGTCTCTGTTTTCAGGGAACTTACATTTTACTTGGGGAGATAGACAATAAACAAGTCAAAAATAAATACATAATAGGTTGAGTGACGATAAGAACCATGGAGAAAATAAGGCATTGTGGTTGGTCATGGCCAGGAAGGCCCCTAAGGGGGCAGACTGGAAAACTCTTAGACCCTACTGGAGTGCAGGGATAGATAAGGCGAGATTGTAAAAGCCACAGGGACACCCAGGCACAAGGCCTTGTTGATCCGTCTCACTGCACAGCAGAATGATAAAATAGTACAGGTTGTTCCTAGTTGTTGAATGGCTGTGGAGTGGAGGGGGTGAGGCAGAACCCTCAGTTTTATGCTCCTCTACCCTGGTGGACATCTCAGTCCAAGTGGGCTGTGGAGACCACCAAATCCCAGAGAAGCCTCCAGCCAAAACAAGGGAGGCTGTGGGAAAATGTCCCCAATTCCTTTCTCATCTGTTTATTCTTTGCATTGCTTATTAGCTATTTCAGGAATCTTGAGCCAAATTCTAGTCATCATTTTTGCCATCCTTGAACTTGAAGCAGCCTTCATGGTCTGGCCTGGGTCAGGCTAAGTAAGAATACAACACAAATAGACAATGCCAGCATTGGGGGTGCAGGTGGGACTCACTTTAGAAAAGGGGATCAGGCAAGACCTATCTAATGCACTGACAATGAGGAGAGACATGAATAAAGTAAGGCAGTGAGCCTTGGGATATATGTGGGGGCTGGAGGGAGGGGAGTGGAAATTGTGGCCCAGAAACAGCCAGTGCAAAGGCTCTGAGGCAGGATAGCCATTGGTATGTTGAAAGGAAAGTGAGGCAGCCATGTAACTGGAGAGGAGTGGGAAACGGGGAGAGTGGTAGGAGATGATGTAAGGAGACATTCTGGGAGGCCAGATTATATATGGCCTTGTAGACCATCGTAAGAACTTTGGCTTTTATTTTGAATGAAAATGTTGAGATTTGAGCAGAGGAGTGACAATGACATGACTGAGATTTAGAAATGGTCACTCTAGCTGCTCTGTTTAGAATAGGCTCTAGGGGCCAAAGGCAGAAGCAGGAAGACCAGTTAGGTGGCTATTGCACTAATCCAAGCAAGAGATGACAGCGGCTTTGACTAGTATGTTAGCAGTAGAGTGAGAAGTGGCTGAATTCCTGATAATCTGTGTTTTGAAGGTAGAGCGTACCGCATTTGCTGATGGATTAGATGTGAGGTTTATGAAAAAAAGAGGAATCAAGGGGGACTCATTATTTTCAGCCTGAGCAACTGGAAAAAAAGAGTTGAGATAAGGAAACCATGCAAGGGCTAGATTTGGGGAGGAAAATCAAGTTTGGCTTTGAATATATTGTCTGATATGCCTATTGGACAAGGAAAATGGGGATTTGAAAAGATAGCAACCTATACCTTAGGGGAAACTTAAATGAGAAGGTAGCCAAATAGCAGAAGTTTATTTGAAAGGATAAGTTAGATATTTGGCTTGACCTTCAACTCTAAAACAATGGGAAACTAAAATTTATAAGTTGTTTTTAGTGTTTAAGTTATGACTATATATCTAATTACACTGGGATTGCTATATTTTTGTGTGTTTATTATTTATACTTTACTCACTCCCAACTCATAAAGATATGAGGTTTACAATAAAGATGCTTTCACAATGAAATCATTAAACAAAGATTGTAAAAAAGGAGCTGTCCACAAAGAATTGTACACGAATGTTCTTAGCAACTTTATTCATGATAGCCAAATATTGAAAACAACCAAAATATCCGTATGCAGCAAAAATTATAAACAAATTGTGGTATATTAAAGAAGTGAAATACTACTCAGCAATTAAAAAGAAAGAACTACTGATTCACGCAACAACATGGAAGAATGTCAAAAATGTCATGTAGAGAGAAAAAAGTCAGACCAAAAGATTACATACTGTATGATTCCATTCAAATAAAGTTCAGGAACAGCCAAAAACTAATCTATGGTCATAGAAACCAGAAAGTAGTTGTAGCAGAGGGAGGGGGTGTTGACTGGAAAGGGGCACAAGGGAACTTTCTGGAGTGATTAAAATATTCTGATGATTGTTAACACGGACGTATAAAATTGTCAAAATTCATTGAATTGAACATGTGCATTTTATTGCATGTAAATTCCATCTAAAATACACAACAAAACATGAGCCAACTACTGAAAGTGTTATATACAGAAAAATCTAGGCTAAAAATAATTAATCTAACTGAGCACAAAGTTTAACTCCAAATTTCCCGGCAACCAAGGCAAAAGGGAAACAAAAAGTTATTTTGCCCTATTATCTACTATCAGCATGTATCAGAAGAGAAAAAAATTTTCCTAACACTAAATCTGAGAATATTTAGATAAGAAACAGTAGATATTATGTAACATTTAAACTAGCTCTTTTCTAAAAGTTGAAGGCTCATTTTTATTTCCATCAATCCTCAACAGAAGTCAAGAGATTAATATTAAGTCATGGTTCCATGAAGGCATATCTATGGGGAGCTAAAGGAAGTCATTCAAGGTGGAGGAGTTTTCTAGAGTGCCAACTAGCTATGGGGATAGAATCTAGGGACTCACTCCAGATTTTGCAGGCTCATCTTCCTTGGACGCCTCAGCTGGGTTTGTGACAGGAGTTGGATATCAGATAATTAGGTGTTATGTAAAGTGTCCTCTGGAATTGATTAAAATTAGACATCTAATTGATTAAAACTAGATTAATACTAAACTTGTATTTGGCTAATTATGTATTTTGTTATAAGAAATGTTCTAAGAAACTGCCATATTCATGCCCAAAGGGAAAACCCATGCCTGTGCCTGGCCCTACTTAGTTGGGGGGTTTAATGGATACCTTTCCCTGGCATTCAGGAAACTCAACTTCTGAGTCTCTGTCCGTGCTTCTCAGCAGGAGTATAACTGACAAATTAGGCAGGGCAATACTTGGTTGTGCAGGAATCCGTACTTTTAAGACATTTAGGATCCTTGGCCCTACCCACTAAATACAAATAGCATCGCCAGTTCTTGTGACAACCATGTATTCCTCCTACATTTTAAAACTTCCTACCACCCCCTGTGATGATCACTGGGCCTTAGGAGAATGTTGGTATCCTTCTGAATGTGGAAGAGCCTCTCAGGATAAAACAGCCTCCAAGTAAAACCCTCACCAGCTGAATGAGTTGATTCACAAAATGCAGTTCATTCATTTAACAAACATTAATTGAATTGTCCATTCAAATGCTGAAGATTGTCTGCCAAAAAATACTTTGATTTAATTAAGTTGATATTGAACTCTTTTTTCCTAGCTACAGTTGATCAAGAAGTTAGTTTATTCCTTCATTAAATGTTAAGACGTATTATGTGCCAAGTAGAGGGCACAGAGTGGTGAATAAGCTTTGTTGATAGTCTAGCAGAAGGTTTCAGGGAGACAGATAATAAAGTAACATGGAAGCTAAAAGAAATATAGAGAGCTATGGTGGCCTCTCTGAGGAAACTTTTTTTTTTCCTAAGGAAGATTCACCCTAAGCTAACATCCGTTGCCAATCTTCCTCTTTTTGTGCTTGAGGAAGATTAGCCCTGAGCTAACATCTGTGCCCATCTTCCTCTATTTTGTATGTGGGATGCTGCTACAGCATGGCTGGTGGGTGGAGTAAGTCAGTCCGCACCCGGGGTCCAAACCGGCAAACCCTGGCCGCCAAAGCGAAGCCCGTCGAACCTTAACCACTTGGCCACGGGGCCGGGCCTGTCTGAGGAAACTTTTAATCTAAGATTTGAAGAATTAGTAGGAGTTAACTAAATGTTTAGTTTGAGGGGATGGAGGTTGGGGGGGCTAGGGAGAGAGAAAATTGTTTCAGGCAGGGCCACCAGCTTGTATGAAGGCCAGAACAGAAGAGGTTACGATAAAAACAGGAAGGTGGTGAGAGAAGTCTAGTGACAGCAGAATTTTAGGGCTTGGAAAGAGTTTGTCTTTTTTCCTAAGTGCAGCAGAACGCCATTACAGAATTTTATAAAAGAAAGACATGATCAGATTTATATTTAAGGCAACTCACTCAGATCCAGAGTGAATAGATTTGAGAAGAAAGCCAGCATAGGTTTTGGAAGAGACATCTAGACAACTGGTTGCAAAATGTGATATTATCCAGAATAGAGTGACAAGGGTGGTACAGAGAGGGATGATTCATTCACTTGATAAATAATTAAGAGCTCCAACTATGTGCCAGCCACCCTATTAAGACACTGAGGAATCTAGCAAGGGAAATACATTAATCAAACAAGCAACAATGACAAAATATAAAATTTTAATCGTATTCAATGCCACAAAGGAGAATATATGATGCTATGAAATCGTGAAACAGGAGAACCTTTCCTGATGCTTCAGGAAAGGTTTCCCTTTAGGAAGGGACTCTGAACTGCATTCTGAAGGTTAACTAGAAGCTAACTAAAGGGCATGGTGGGAAATGGATGGGAATAATTTTTAAGGGAGGGGGAATAGCATTTACCATGTAACTGTAAGGTAGCCAGTGTGGCAGGATGCAAAGAGCAAAGGGGAGTGTGATTAAGATGAGGCTGGTGAGGTGGGTTGGGACTGGACCGTGCAGCATTAAGTATTTTGGTCTTTATCCTAAGAGCCAGGGGAAGCCCTGAAAGTGTTTTACACAGGGAGTGTGATAAGAAAATATCAAATTCGTGTTTTAAAAAGATCATTGTGGCTGCAGTGTGTAGAATGGATTGGATTGTAGGGGTGCAGAAGTGGATGTGGTGAAATGGGTTAAGCCTTGATTGCAGAGGACCAGGAAGATGTTGGGACTGTGGAGAGTATACAGGGTTTCTGGCTTGGGCTTCTTAAACACACTCCCAGTTCATGATAGGTAAGACTACATCATCTGATCAGAGGAAGGCGTGTTCATCTTCTTACTAGGGCAAGAACCAGGTCATCTAAAAATGACATTATACATTAAACTGTTAACAACGGTTTCCCACGGAGAATGGGACCAGAGAGGAGGATGGTAGAAAGAGGAGAGCATTCACTTTTTACTGTCAACATTTCTATATTATGTGATGTTTACAATGAAAATGTGAATACAGGGGCTGGCCTGGTGGCGCAAGTGGTCAAGTGCATGCGCTCCACTTTGGTGGCCCAGGGTTCGCAGGTTCGGATCCCGGGCATGCACCAATGCACTGCTTGTTAAGCCGTGCTGTGGCAGCGTCCCATATAAAATATAAGAAGATGGGCATGGATGTTAGCCCAGGGCCAATCTTCCTCAGCAAAAGGAGGAGGATTGGCAGATGTTAGCTCAGGGCTAGTCTTCCACACACACACACACACAAATAAATAAATAAATAAATTTATTAAAAAAAGAAAATGTGAATACAAATATAAGTTTAAAAATAAATATAAAAATCCCATTAAATTATTTACAAATATACGCAAGTGAGAGCTAGGACTATCTTTTTTTATGCCACTTAGTAATGGATTTTGAGCTCTCAAGAGCCCATTCCCACCTCTTCTGCTTCTCAGGACTAATTTGCAATAGAAGGCTGGAAGAATTAAGAGTGTGGGATCTATAGTGAATATTTCAAAAGAATCTAAAATTGTGATTATTTTCTCAATAAGATAAAAGCCTAACAATGATCAATAGTAAGAGAGCTGAGACTAAACCATGCTTCTTCCTCATGTAATACATGCATGAGCAAGACCCAGAGAGAAGAAAGCTAGCATTGACTTTGGAAGAGATATTCAACAAACTGATAGTTCTGTAGTTTTGTGGAGATGGAGGGTTGTACTTTTTATAAACAGATACACATGAAGTTCTTATCTAGGAAACTAAATCTCAAAGAATTAAACATGCAAGTGTTGGTGTCCAACACTCAGAATAGAATTTATAATTCTGGGCAACAAACTCTTCGCTAGGGGGAAGGGGGAGGCTAGCAAACTATTAAATGTGCACTTAGCAGAATCTTATAGATTCAGCAAGCATTAACTCATAACCACATTCAAATACAGAATCTGGACTTTTTCATTCCAATAATCCATTTGCTTTTCATTTGCACTATTAAAGTGCCTTTGAGTTTCTTTACATTCTACACTCTACTTCTGCTCTTTGAGATAAATACCATTTAAAACACTGTGTATTATTATTGCATTCCACTTACTAACAAAGGTATGGAGAATCTAAAAGGGATACCAGAAAAGCAGAAATGAAAAAGTATGCATTAAGAAATAATATCAGGGCCGGCCCCATGGCTTAGCGGTTAAGTGCGCGCGCTCCGCTGCTGGCGGCCCGGGTTCAGATCCCGGGTGCGCGCGCCGACGCACCGCTTCTCCGGCCATGCTGAGGCCGCGTCCCACATACAGCAACTAGAAGGATGTGCAACTAAGACATACAACTATCTACTGGGGCTTTGGGGGGAAAAAAAGGAGGAGGATTGGCAATAGATGTTAGCTCAGAGCCGGTCTTCCTCAGCAAAAAGAGGAGGATTAGCATGGATGTTAGCTCAGGGCTGAGCTTCCGCACAAAAAAAAAAAAAAGAAAGAAATAATATCAGTGTTTACTCGCTTACAGCAGCGATAGGGTTCACAAAAAGCATTAATTGCCAACTGTACAGAGCTGTACAAAGCAATTTCACATCATTTTATTTCACTTTCTGTTGCCTTTTGAGACAGAGATTCTCACTGCTGTGTCACGAATGAATGATCTTGATCAAAGTCCTAACAACTTGCCAAGATTTTAATCTTCTGATTTCTGTGCTCTTCTCTCAACCAGTGCAACAGGGATAGTATGTTGCTGGAAAGGAGCCAGATTAGAGGTCTCTTAGGTAAGCACACATACACAAGATGGAGTGCTTTATGGAACTCAAGGACAGGGAATATAGCTGAGTCTCCTGCAAACCACCAGGAAACTGGGCAGTCCTCTCTGCCATCTTTTCACTCACATCCTTCGCCCTCTGGTTTTTCCAAGCCCATGGCCACATCAAAACTGCAGTCTCAGGCATGGCACATGAATTCAGAGGGTACAACCCAGAATTGGAGCTCCAAAATTTCTGGGAGACATCTGACTGACCAAGCTTGTGTTAGCAGGGGACCTCTATTCAGTTGACTCTAAATTAAGGCTATTCTCTTAGTAGTGACAGAAATGGAGCAAAATCATGGGTAACACGGTGGACCAATCTGGTCAACGTAAATGTTTTGAAGTGTCAAGTGTTTTATTGAGATGATTATACAAAACCTGTAAAAATTTTATTTAAACCATTATGCTATAGAAAAGTATAAGCTTTTTCAATTTAAGTAGTTAATTCAATTACTGACAATGATAAACCTTAAAGCCTAATAATTCAGGGGTGCAGGGGAAAGATGTCCATGCTGGCCAGGTAGTTAGAAAAGTGATCCAAATGGCTGGCAGATAGGTAATGGGCAGAGCACAGCCTATATCTACATGGGCAGGTAGTTGGGGTAGGAGGATAAAATTCCAGCTGAAGGTGGCAAAAGGCAGAGTGAAAAACTTGTTTCCGGTGATCTAAGGACTCCAGAAACAAACACCTGTGGATACTAATAGGGGTTTCAACAACAAAACACACAATATTCAGAGACAAAGATCACAACAGAAGATAAAGAGCTCTGAGGAATGGAATGAATGAAATCTCCCAGAAAAAACAGTAGATATAAAAATAGTCAGGCAAAAAAGCATAGAGAATCAATCTAGGAGGTCCAACAGACTAACAGAAATTCCAGAACGAATGAAGAGTGGAAGAAATTATTGAAGAACTAAGAACAATTCATAAACTAAAAGATGAAGACCTATGAAGAACATCATTGTGAAGGATCAAAACACAATGCATAAAGATCCCCCAAAATTCTAGAATGAAAAAATAGGTTCCGTAGAGAAGTTATGTAAGTTTCAGTGTGATGTTATTCAGCAAGTCTGAATAACATCAGCAATGTGTTTCTCATCCACTCTTTCTTACAAAGGTAATTGAAAATGTATACCAGAGGAGAAAATATTGGATCTAGTAAACAGAGAATGAAAAACAAACACATGGGGAAGTGCTCAAGTGGCAGAATGACACACTGGACAGCAAGCTACAAAAGCCCTCAGTTCAGAGTGAAGCAAAGCTGAGAGCTCTGAGGGAGGGCTACAAAATAGGGGAATAATTGATGTTGCAGTATTTTGAAAAAGAATAAAAACTAGGGCTGAATGGGTAGCCAATCTGATAGAGAAGCTTGAAATTCTTATGATCAGATTTATTAGAAATTATTAAAGTGGAAAAGGCAATTAATCTTAAAAGAAAAAAAAAAAAAGGAAGTGTAACCACTTCCTAGCTTTGAGCTGAAATATTAAGTCACAGCAATATAAATTCTGATTACTAATTGAACTAAAATTTGTCCTGTAACTACACTGGGAGTATGAGAAGATGAAGGCCTGTGTATAAATACATATATATACACGTGTGTAAGGAGGAGTACATGTATAAGTAAAACCTTGTAATAGAAGATCATGATTATTTTTGGTGAGGAAGGTTTGCCCTGAGCTAACATTTGTGCCAATCTTCCTCTATTTTTTAGTATGTGGGCTGCCATCACAGCATGGCTGCTGAGAGTGGTGTAGGTCCCCACCCGGGAACTGAACGGGGCTGCCAAAGCAGGACACGCTGAACCTAACCACTAGGCCACTGGGGCTGGTCCGATGATGTTTCTAAAGATATATCAAGGTTTCGAATATAAGGAGCTTGCAAGTCACCACTCGGTCCTAACAAGTAAAAAGCTGAACAGACTGAAAAATTAACAACTCTTCCTGGCTCCATAAGAGAAAGGAGGACCCAGGGCAAACTGCTGCCCCAAGATCAGAGAGCCAGACAGGTGAATACAGTGAGTCACCACTGACTGGAGCAGACTCACAAGAGGAAACCACCGAGGAAACCAGTGCCAGGGAGGGAAAACCTGAACTCTGATGAATTACTGGAGGCTCAGTGTGCACAACTCTGAGAGTTAAAAACTCCTGGGGGACTCAGTCATGGGTGAGGCTCCACAATTCTGTGAATTCTATCTCCAGGAGCGCTACCAGTAAACATCAGAGAAAAATCCTCTCAAGTTTCAGCACGGGGAACAGAAAAGGAACCATTTTGAAATATGCCAGAGCACTCTGCTCTTCCTAACAAGGCCTGCCCTCAGGAGAAACTAGTTAACCTAACCTGCTAGGGTATTAACAAAGCCTAACTGACTTGGGGGAAGGGAAATACCCAACTCCACTCAGCTCTAGTCTTCCATGTGGGAGAAGGGAAGTACTCCAGCTCATTCTAGCCATGCTATTCCACATAAGGGGGGAGAAAAGGCCTGAGGAACACTGTGAAGCTCACAGACCAGAGGCACAGGCTCACTAGGACTGAGACCTAATCACAGGACTATAGAACACTTCCCTCTCCACACCTCACCACCACATCTATCCTATTTATAGCAGTTCCTTTTATTTACCCTTTTAACATGTACATCATGGCTGGCTATGAAGAAAAAATTACAAGGCATACTAAAAGGCAAAAAACACAATTTGAAGAGACAGAGTGAGCATCAGAACCAGACATGGCAGGGAAGTTGGAATTATCAGACTGAGAATTTAAAAAAAACTATGATTAATATGCTAAGGGCTCTAATGGATAAAGTAGACAGCATACAAGAACAGATGGGCAACATAAGCAGAGATGGAAATCCTAACAAAAAAACCAAAAAGAAATGCTAGAGATAAAAAACACTGTTGAGGGAAATGCAGAATGCCTTTGAGGGGCTTATTAGTAGACTGGACATGGTTGAGGAAAAAAGTCTCTGAGCCAGAGGATATATCAATAGAACCCTGGAAAACTGAAAAGCAAAGAGAACAAACACTAAAAAAAAAAAAAAAAACCAGAATATCCAAGGACTATGGATACGTGCACTTATAAAAGGTATAACATACTCATAATGGGAATGAATAGCTGAAGTAAAAGGAACAAAAGAAGTATTTGAAATAATAATAATGACTGAGAATTTCCCCCAAATTAATGTCAGACAGCAAACCACAAATCTAGAAATCTCAGAGACACCAAGTAGGATAAATAAAACACACACATACACACAAAACTACATCTTCACATATCATTTTCAAATTACAAAAAAATCAAAGATAAAAGGAAAAATCTTGAAAAAAGCCAGAGGTAAAAAACACCTTACCTATGGAGGAACAATGATAAGAATTAGATTCCACTTCTCAGAAACCATGCAAAAGCTGGCCCTATGGCTTAGCAGTTAAGAGCGCAAGTTCCGCTACTGGCGACCCGGGTTCAGATCCCGGGCGCGAACTGACTCACTGCTTCTCCGGCCATGCTGAGGCCGCGTCCCACATACAGCAACTAGAAGGATGTGCAACTAAGACATACAACTATCTACTGGGGCTTTGGAGAAAAAAAAGAGGAGGATTGGCAATAGGTGTTAGCTCAGAGCCAGTCTTCCTCAGCAAAAAGAGGAGGATTAGCACAGATGTTAGCTCAGGGCTGATCTTCCTCACACACACAAAAAAATCTGAAGAAACCATGCAAACAAGAGAGTGGAGTGAAATTTAAAGTGAAGAGAGAAAAAAAACCCATCAAGCTAGAATTCTGTACCCTGCAAAATTGCCCTTCAAGTGAAGAAATACTTTCCCAAACAAAACTTGAAGGAGGGCCGGCCCCGTGGCTTAGCGGTTAAGTGCGCGAGCTCTGCTACTGGCAGCCCGGGTTCGCATCCCGGGCGCGCGCCGACGCACTGCTTCTCCGGCCATGCTGAGGCTGTGTCCCACATACAGCAACTAGAAGGCTGTGCAACTATGACATACAGCTATCTACTGGGGCTTTGGGGGAAAAAAAAAAAAAGGAGGAGGATTGGCAATAGATGTTAGCTCAGAGCCTGTCTTCCTCAGCAAAAAGAGGAGGATTAGCATGGATGTTAGCTCAGGGCTGATCTTCCTCACAAAAAAAACCCAAAAAAACAAAACAAAACAAAAAAAACTTGAAGGAATTTGTTGTCAGTAGACCTGCCTGCAAGGAATGTTAAAAGATCTTTAGACAGAAGGAAAAGAATATAGGTTGCAAACTCAGATCTGAGTTAAAGAAATGAAGAGGATCAAAGAAGGAAAAAGAAAAGGTAAAATAAAATTTTTTTTAATTGACCTAAGAGATGTTTGTTCAAAATAATAATAGCAACAATGTATTCAATTGTGTATGCTTATGTATATATCCTATGTATATGCTTATGTAAGCTTATATAAGTAAAATGAGTGACAGC
The DNA here is from genome assembly GCF_057802395.1 of Ceratotherium simum simum. Classification (NCBI taxonomy): domain Eukaryota; kingdom Metazoa; phylum Chordata; class Mammalia; order Perissodactyla; family Rhinocerotidae; genus Ceratotherium; species Ceratotherium simum. Next base: position 59,681,509 of record NC_141909.1, on the reverse strand, counting down.
AATGATACAAGGGACAGGAGGGAGGAATTAGGATTATTTGGTTATTATAAGGTACTCACACTACCCATGAAGTGGTATAGTGTTATTTGAAAGTGGACTTGGAGTCAATGTAAATGTGTATTGCAAACTCTAGGGCAACCACACACACACAAAAAAAATGTAGGAAAAAAAGTATAACTTATATGCTAAGGAGAGAAAATGGGATCATATGAAATGGTCAATTAAAACCACAGAAGGGAGAAAAAGAGTTCAAGACAAAAATAGAAACAAAGAACAAGGGCAACAAATAGAAAGCAGTAATGAAAATGGTACATATTAATCCAGCTATATCAATAATCACTTTGAATGTCAATGGTCTAAATGTACCAATTAAAAGACAGAGATTGTCACAGCTGATCAAAAAACAGGACCTTAACTATATGTTGTCTACAAGAAACCCAGTGTAATATAAAGACACACATAGAATAAAAGTCAATGGATGGAGAAAAATATACCATGCTAACGGTCATCAAAGGAAAGCAGAAGTAGCTCTATTAATTTCAGACAGCCAACCTTAAAATAAGGAAAGTTATCATGGATAAAGAAGAGCATTACAAGATGAAAAAGGTGATTTTTCTAAGACACATTTCTTAACATGTATGCACCTAACAGAACATCAAACTTACATGAGGCAAAAACTGATAGAACTGCAAGGGCAAATAGATTACTCCACTATCACAACACCCCTCTCTCAAAAATGGACAGATCTAGCAGGCAGACAATCAGTAAAGACATAAACTCAACAACACCATCAATCAACTGGATATAATGGACAGCTATAGGCTACTTCATCCAACAACAGCAGAACACATATTTTTCTCAAGCTCACATGGAACGTTCACCAAGATACACCACATTCTGGGCTGCAAAACACACCTTAACAAATTTAAAGGAATAGAAATCAATGTCTTCTCTCAGACCACAAAGGAATTAAACTAGAAATCAAGGACAGAAAGATAACTGGAAAATCTCAAAATATGTGGAGACTAAACAACACACTTCTAAATAATACACGGATCAAAGAAGAACTCTCAAGACAAATTAAAAAATAGTTTGCACTAAATGGAAAAACAACTTGCCAAAATTTGTGTGATGCAGTGAAAGCAGTGCTTAGAGAAAAATGTATACACTGAATGCATACACTAGAAAAGAAGAAAAATCTAAAAGCAATAATCTAAGTTTCTACCTTAGAAACTAGAATGGAAACTAGAAAAAGAGCACATTAAATCTAAAGTAAGCAGAAGAAACAATAAGAATTAGAGCAGAAATCAATGAAATTTAAAACAGGAAATCAATAGAGAAAAAACAAAACGAAAATCTAGTTCTTTAAAAAGATGAATGAAATCATTAAGTGCCTAGCTGGGCTAACTAAGAAAAAAAGAGAGGACACAAATTACTAATATCAGAAATGAAAGACGGGGCATCACTATAGATCACATGGAAATTTAAAGGATAATAAAAGAATACTATGGGGCCGGCCCCGTGGCTTAGCGGTTAAGTGGGTGCGCTCCGCTACTGGCGGCCCAGGGTTCGGATCCTGGGTACGCACCGACGCACCACTTCTCCGGCCATGCTGAGGCTGCGTCCCACATACAGCAACTAGAAAGATGTGCAACTATGACATACAACTATCTACTGGGGCTTTGGGGAAAAAAAAGGAGGAGGATTGGCAATAGATGTTAGCTCAGAGCCGGTCTTCCTCAGCAAAAAGAGGAGGATTAGCATGGATGTTAGCTCAGGGCTGATCTTCCTCACAAAAAAAAAAATAAGTAAAAAAAAGTAAATAAAAGAGATTCTTAAAAAAAAAAAAAAAGAATACTATGAACAACTCTATGCCAACAAATTTCATAACATAGATGAAATGGACCAATTCCTTGAAAGACACAATCTGCCAAAACTTACACAAGAAGAAAGAGATGATCCGTAGAGGCCTAAAGAAATGGAATCAATTAATAAACTTCTAAAACACAAAGCACCAGACCCAGATGGGTTCACTGATGAATTCTACCAAACATTTAAGGAAGAAACTACACCAATTCTCTCTATACAATCTCTTTCAGAGGATAGAAGCAGAGGGAATACTTTCTACCTCCTTCTATGAGGCCAGCATTACTCTAAGACAAAAATACTAAAAGGAAACTCCAGACCAATAGCTCCCATGAACATAGATGCAAAAATCCCCAACAAAATATTAGTAAATCAAATCCAAAAAAGTATAGAAAGAATCATATACCACAATCAAGTGGGATTTATCACAGGTATTCAAGGTTATTTCAACACTTGAAAATCAACTAATGTAATCCATCATATCAACAGACTAAAAAAGAAAAATCACATGATCTATCAACAGATGGAGAAAAAACATATGACAAAACCCAACACCCACACTATAAAAACTTGGTAAACTAGAAATAGAAGGGGACGTACTCAATTTCATAAAGACTATCTACAAAAAACCCACAGCTAACATCATACTTAATGGTGAGAAACTCGAAGCTTTCCCAGTAACATCAGGTATAAGGCAAGGAATGCTGCCTCGCACTGCTTCTCAACATTGTACTGGAAGTCCTTGCTAATGCTGTAACGCAAGAAAAGGAAATAAAAGGTAGATTAGGAAGAAAGACATAAAGAGATATTAAAAATAGCATTGTAAGTATGAGCAGGAGAAATATCAAAATAAGTATCAGAATTAACAGTTAAAAGAGTCAGATCTGGGCACAGGGAAGGAGACTGCCTTTTTTTTTTAAAGAAAATTTCCCTTTGATACTATTTGATTTCTAACTATTTGCCTCTATTACTTAGATAATTTTTTGAAGAGAAATGCAAAAGGAAAAATAATTGCAAGAACAAATGGAAATAATCATGGATATGTACATAAAAGCTTATTAAAAGGAACACATCTTAGCATTTTTAATGGCAAAAATGCCATAACTTACCAAAATGTCCAACAATAAATATATTGCAGCCTTTAAAATGCAGAATTTTCAATGATATGGGAAAGTGTTTATGATATATTAAGGGGAGGAAAAGACTGTAAAACAGTAAAGACACAGAAGAACTCAAGTGTATACACCAAAATAACAAAAAAAGCCAGTGAGCTCTTGATAGGGAATATACAGCTTTTATTTTCCTTGTGCTTTTATATATTTTCCAAATCTGCTGAGAGCATGCTGCTGTTTTAAACACATACATTTAAACACACAAGTTTTAAACACACACTCAAAATCTTATGATTATTTCTGGGTGATAGAATTGTGGATGATATTTATTTTCTAGTGATTTTTTCATGCATTCATTCATTCATTCATTCGGTTGTCCATCTGTAGTAAAGACAATGCTATGTGTTCAGCAAATCATTTTGATACTCTTCCTAGACACACATGACGAATACATTTCACCCTCTCCCTTACCATTGGCCTGGGGTTATATGGCTGGGCTCTGACCAATGGAAATGGGGAGAAGTGCTATATGCCTGTTAGGCCTGGCCATAAAACCCCTGCGGTATCTCCCAGTCTAGCTCCTCTCCTTCCATGGCAAGTTTAAGGATGGCACTGTTACAAGATGGAGAAGTCTGGGTCCCTAGGAGCCTGAAGCCTTCCTGCCACCCTGGAGCATGATAAAATCAGACAAACGCCTGCTGTCTGAAGCCACTGAGATGTTGGGGTTGTTATAGCAGTTTATCTATCCTAATACAGCATTACTATTATCACTGGGAAAACAGAAACTAAAATCTCCTTCCAAAATACCAACCTTCAATGGCAGCCCATGATCTACTGAATGAAGTCTTCAGGATGGCATATAAGGTCCTCCATGCCCTGGTCCCATGTACTTCACATTCCAAAAATCACACTGTCCCTCCTAATTACTCCCAAAGCTCTTGGAGCTGTTCTTCCCCTTTACAGTACTGATCACAATTATATTGTAATTAGTAGGTTATTCATCAGTCTCTTTCACTAGATTGTGAGGCTCCTTTAAGGCAGCAGTTGTCTTTCTTCTTCACAGATGTATCTTCAACGGTTAATGCTATGTGCCAGGCATATAAAGGATGCTCAGTAAATATCAGTAAGTATTTGCTGAATGAACAAATAATGTGCTAGTAAATGTTCATAGCCCCCTGAAAAATCATGAAATTTTAGAACCTAGAAGGTAGGGAAAAGCAATTCTCATTTTATCAGAATATATTCTCTTCTAAAATAAATCCTCTGTCTCTGAATATCTGACTAGCTAGCCTAAAGCTCTTAAAATATTACTGAAATGAAACCAAGAACCAGGAATCCGATACACTTTTGGACTGGAATTGGTTCCTAGACCAAATCCTTTACACGTTTGTGAAACTTTAAAAATTCTGACTTCCTAAATTCAGAATTGAAATTTCTTTGTCTTTGGTGGTGGATTCTGAATTATTTCAGAAAGAAAGCAACCTTAGAAATATAAGAATCACCACTATAACTCAAAATCTTCCATTTGTAATGGAGACATTCTCAGAAAAGCACTATATTTTACGCTCCTTAGAAACTTTAGGTTTAATAATAGCCCTTTCATTAAACACAAAAGCATTATTTTAAAATGTACTAAACAGTAACTTTCAAAGTTGAGTACTTTAATAGTATTCATGAAGAATATAGTTTGTTATTTTAAGAGCTTACTTTTATTTTTAAAAAATCTATGCCTTTACCCACTGTATAGAAAGAACTGGACTGCAAGAATTGTTTCTTCTTGTACACGGATTATCTTAAGATATGAAGAACCAAATTACTCTTTGGTTTTATTATATGGGAAAAACAACACACAGTCCTTTAGTCAAACAACTTTGTGATATTTATATTCCATTGCACAGATATGGGTTATACAAATTAGTAACACAAGTTATTTCTTAAATTCCAAACATTTTCTAAAATATTATTACAGCAGATGCCAAGGTTATTAAAACATTGAGGTGGAAATCATACTCTAAATAGTTAAATATGACACTGAAAATACTGCACATTTTAATTAGAGGAAAATTAAAATGTGTGCTCAAATGCTCTAACAAACTAAGTAGCAGGGCAATAACAACTACAAATAAGTCACTGTGGTCCATTTTTACGTATGCATATATATGATTATTCTTTAGATAACCCCTCCTCTTGAAAATGTATAATTAAAACATAAAAATTTGGTTAAATGATTTAAAGAAATTTAAATTCTTCCTAACACCTAAGATCTATGGTGAAGTGTACTATTATTTATGACTTCCTACTAATTCAAGATAAAAGACACCACACTTAGAAAGAAGAAAAGATTTTTAAAAGGTAATGGTTTTAATTGACTTTATGAGATGAAAAGATAGTAAAGCCCTGTTTGCTACTTACATGAAAGAAGTTTTAAAAAACAATCACTGCACAAAATACAAAGGGCAGGGTTATGCTGTGGTATTAAATTTTTCTCCATAATGTTTTCCTTGATTGTTCAAGAACAAATTAAAGTTTCCACGGCAAATTTGTTTTCAAAATGCCGAATCGTAACACAATTGCCGACTTCACGTTTCTGAATACCTGTTTTGGAGGGAAACATTTCTTAATTTCTGGTTCTTTAGCAATAAATATTCATATTAATCTTCATAGTTATTATTTAAACATATAGAAATATTTTACTCTATATTCCATGAACTACAGTTTGATTTTTTAACACTGGAGAAACTAATTTCCCTCTTTTCTGAACTAAGGATCTTAACAAATATTATTAACTATAATAATGCTATACATATAAATTTATGACCTTGAAGTATTAGAAAAGCTCTATATCTTAACTGTGGTAGTGATTTGTTGAAATTCAGAACTGCACACTAAAAAGGATGTATTTCATTATATGTATAAGTTTGATTTTTTAAAAATTATGAACAATAAAGATAATTTTAAAATGTAAGAAATCAAGCAGTAGGTTTCACGTGACTCATCAGCCCAAGGTGAGAGAACAGGATTATCAAAAGTGCTAACAAAAAGCCAGGAAAGCACTTTTATTGGGTGCCACAATTCCAAAGAAATCACACCATAGTGGATTTGAATGGCACCTCTTACTTTCTACAGCTCTGTTACATGTACTTTCATTTTTTTTTTTTTTTTTACAGTGATCTGGAAAGGAAATGAAGACATACTGTCATCCTTATTTTTCAGGTAAGAAAACAAAGGTTAAGTGATTTGGCAAAGCTATATTAGTTGTGTCAATGCTCTTAATTCTTCAGCCAAACTCCTTTCTAAGTAATCTGACTCTGACTATCTTCAACATGATCCTAAAGGCAACCTCTCCGCTTAGAATCCAGATCCCTGAGCATCCACCTGAAGGGCTTCTCTAGAGACCCTCTGGATAAGAAGAGCCTTTGCAAGGCAGGATGGAAAGTTGGACTGGGTGACTGTACGGAAAATGAGGTAATAGCATCCCCAGGCAATGACATTTCACATTCACCTATTCTCTCTATCTGAAAAGAGTGGATTTAGAATTTAGATGATTGTTCAGAAATCTAGAAATATTATATAGTCAAACTATACAGTTTTATTTTCTCATTCATGGCAAGCATATTGGTATGATATGCTTAATGACTAGCCTACATCTAAATCTAGTTTAACACAATGAAGTGAAACAACAAACTTTTCTGCCAACACTTTAACAGTAAAAAGTATTACCTTTAATGGTTTCTCTGCGTTGCAGTTTGTAAGTTTCCTTGTCATGGCACAGTCGATAAATAAAGAAGCCCAGGTGATCAACGTTTTCAATGCGATCAGTGATAACCATGTGTTCGTGAATTAGATATGACTGAGGCAAATAGGTTCCAGCCTACATTTGGAAAGAATAGACCTGAATATCTCAAAACACACATTAAACAGATGAGGAAAAGAGACAAAATTCTTAGAGATTATAGTATGGAACAGAGGGTGGTAAACTACTGCCCACCATCTGTTTTTATAAATAAAGTTTTATTGGAATACAGTCATGCCATTTGTTTACATACTGGCTACAGCATCAGAATTGAAGAGTTGCAGCATAGATCTTATTTCTTGCAAGCCTACTATTTATTCTCTGGCCCTTTAGGAAAATTTAAATATAGTTTAAGATGGGCTCCTATATGGCTAATTTCTCAACAGGGAATTCCAAGATGCTATAATAGCATCATTAATAAGAAACATTCGAAAATTTTATACCTTTATGTTAATAAGTAACTCCAGTAGGTTTCTGGGTGGCATAACAATGGAAGTGTTCAGAGGAATCACGTAGCACTTATCCAGGTTAAGATCTAAATAGGCTGTGAGTTTCTGGGAAGAAAAAGATACATTTTCTTTAGACTGATATTTGTAATGCAGGCATCAACCGAATTTTTAAGAATTATCTGTACCATTAAAATGGGCTGGCTTTAGAATGTGTAAATCACTTGCATTTCAACAAATCAAGAATATGGTGGGACAGGAATGGAACTAGTAATGGGAGAGGAAAATTACTGCTACTAGTAAATTAAATTCTTCTAGTAAATTAAATTCTTATCAGGGATTGTTTCTATAATAAATAAATGATAACAATAAACTATTAAAATTAACTGCAAATAACCTATCATCTGAGTAAGAGATTTAGTTCCCTCACTTATAAGCCCTAATGCCCTCCAAGGCATCCATCCATTGTATGTAAAAATTAACTTCTCTTCTACTCATCTAGAATAGTATTAGTTACTACCATCCTTAGAGAATTGAAATAGCCAATTAAATGATTTTCTGTGTTCTTGTGGTTCAGATGAGAAATCCTGGTTGAGAAAGGCTATCTCATAGGATAGTTTTGAGGATTAATTATTTACTATTTGCTTTGGATAGGTTTATTACCTTAAAGTAAGTAATTTGTCAAACCGGTTTATAAACATTCATCAGATGTATATCAGGCATGAAACTTTTACAAAGCTAACTTCAATGATATGTCTGAATGTTCAAAATGGCAAACTTATATACAGATGTAAAATCTGGTAATATGTGATACCAGATCACAGGTAATATGTGAACTTCTGAATCTCTGAATCCTGGTTTGAAACAAAACATTCTTGGGACAAAAATTATTGGGGGAACTTAAATCTCAACTAGATATTAAATAATACTATATAATCATGTTTCTTAGATGTGATAATGATGTGGTTATGTGGGCAAAGTCTTCATTCTTAAAGAGATAACAGCTTAAGTACCTAGGGGTCAAGTGTCAAATGAGAGAAAAAGAAATGAAGAATGTAAAATTTTAGAACCAAGTGGAAGATTTGGAGTATTCACTGTATTTTTACTTCAACTTTTCTGCATTGCAAACAATTTTCAAAAGCTGGAAGGAAAAGTAGAATCAGAACTTAAAAACAGATTAACAAAATGATACAGAATGAAAATTACTAATTTCTGAAAATGCTACATAAATGAGAACACAAAGCATCTCTTATCTAAGAAAATGGGGGGCACAGAGGAAATAATAGCAATTTAGCAACAAAGGAGGAACAGCCGCAAGGTGAGCTTTAAGACAGACAAGGCAAGGGGAACAAAGGTAAGATGGGAGAAGGCCAGGTTCACTGAGGGTCTGCTTCAGATAAAGAGCCCATCAAATGTTGACAGTTTATTCTGTAGGGCAGAAGAAACCAAAGTCCATTTCGTTTTAAGCAAAAAGTAAACTATAAATAGAATAAATCAGCAAATATTGAAATTAAAACTACAAAAAGCATAAATTAAAGAACTTGCATTCCTTTTACAGTTTGGGACACCTGGCTTACTTTGTTAAAATCATGAACGATATTGGCAGGATCACTATCTGCAAACTCTGGGACAGGCACGCTGATGAATTCAACCTCATCTTCCTCAAAGATCTTGATATTTTCCTCAATTGTCTGGTACCGAGCAGCTGGGGCATCTGCAGAAGGCTCATTTAAGATGACATCATCCTTGATGTACTTTATTCCACAGTAGTACACGTCATCTGGCTATAGAGAGTTTAAACACCATTTCAGCAATTCCGTGGGAGACAGGTTTTTAAATGTAAGCATTACTTAGGCTGCCACCTCTGTCTAAATAGCATTTTGCTTGCAAACTCTTACTTTTAGATGACAAGTCAGACAGTTTAATTACAGAGTTAACACATTCTTTAAGATCAGGTTCTGAAGTACTGTAAAAAAACGGCTTCAGAAGGAGAAAAGCAGCTGATTTCCTCTTTACTTTTGTGGTCGACAAAAATAGAATATAAAAGCAATTATCCATCTGGTGACAAGTAAATGTGAAGAAACACACAGGCCTATTTCTACCTGTAGGTATTATTTTTATAAAAGAATACGTTCATAAACAAATAATGATTTTTCTGAAAGAACATACTTTCAAAACTTTTGATATGATTCACTGATTAAATGATTTTTCTCTTATTAGCCAAAAGAGGGATAGCTTTCCTGAAATTTCCACAGGCACAGAGGTAGTTATGATTTTTCCTTAAAATATATCACAACCAAGTGGAAAATATGAGATTACAGCAAATCATTATAAAAATTATTTTTAAAAAGTATACATATGTAATAAAGACTAGGAGTATAGAACAAAATGTTAAGGCAACAGTGGAATTGGACAGTGTACAGTGGAACTACCAATGATTTTTTCTATATTAAATATATTTCTTGTAAAAAATTGTATTAAAAAAGATGACTAGGGGCTGGCCTGGTGGTGTAGTGATTAAGTTCGGTGTGCTCTGCTTTGGCGGCCAGGGGTTCACGGGTTCAGATCCCGGGCACAGACCTACATTACTCATCAAGCCATGCTGTAGCGGTGACCCACATACAAAATAGAGGAAGATTGGCACAGATGTTAGCTCAGGGCCAATCTTCCTCAAGCAAAAGGAGGAGGATTGGCAAAAGATGGTAGCTCAGAGCTAGTCTTCCTTACCACGCCCCCCCCCCCCAAAAAAGATGACTAGTTTTTCAGTAATGTCTATCAACATGTCATTATCTCAAAAAATATAGAAAATGAGCACAAAATTTATACATCCTCTGGCAGAGTGTTTCATTATTTTAATAAAATCTATTCATCAACAGTTTCTCCAAATTTCAAAATGTTAAAAAAAAATACTGAATTATTGTCAAGAGAAATACATCACAAAACAGAGATCATAAATCATAATTATAATCAGAAGAAAAATCTATGCCTTAACCCACTGAAATTACTATTAAACACTCTAAGTTATAAACAACTCTCATCCTAAGGTACTTTAACATTACTGCTAAAGTCATACAACTCTTAAGAGAACCCAGTGACTGGGAAAGAGGCAGAGAGAAGTGGTGCCAGTGTACTCTGGGCCCAGGAGCAAAAGGCTATTGTGGGGGAGCCCAAACTGGCTAACGAGCTATAGTCTATCAACATGACAACATTTGTGGCTGATGTATTTATTCTATTGGCAATTGATGATACTATAGCTTAGCCATTAATTATGGTAGGAAAATGAAGGTTAGTCAAATTTGAAAAACCATCCAACAATCTAAACCCTTAAGTAAGCACCATTCCAAAACTACATTATTCTGCTTTTAGTGACTGTCTAATAGGCTCAGTAAACTTATATTCAGAAGATTTTTAAACACAGCTTTAAAACAGGACTACCACTTTGGCTAAAGACCACACACAAAAAGTGCAGGCTTAGAACAAGTTTGGGCCAATTTTCTAATACACACGAAGGAAAGGCAAAAAAGTCCTTAGCATTTTTCCACTTACTTGAAGTGCAAAGTATTTGTACAGGTATGCTCCTCCTAGAATGACACCTGCAAGCATAAATGCTAGTCCAAAGCACATGCACCAACACCAGGCTCTTCTTTGGCCAACTGGTACCACTTCATCTGGGTCCTAGATTATGAGAAAGGCTGATGGTCAGTATCTTCTCTCCAGTCAGAATCACAGAAAGGTCAGGACTGAAAGAAACCTTAAGGATAATCATTTTACAAACAAAGATATGAAGACGAAAGGAGTCAGGTCTCTAATGAAAATCAACTCAGGAATGATTAAGTAGTGGTGCCAGGACTCACCACAATGCCCCTTAAGCTAAGACATCGGTCCCTTGGGACAGTTCTGCCTTTTAACTCTCAACACCCCACCTGCTACCTGTATCTCCAGAGCAATAACATACTCCATAATCTCTATTTTCTGTGCACAATTTTTGGTGATTAAAATACCTTCTAACATTTAAAAATTCAGAAAAGGCTACAACACAACTTAGTCATGCAACATTATGGTGCTGAGCCTTGTACACTACAACTTCAGGGTATATTAGATTATCTATAAAATTATATGTTAGCCTGCTGCAGGTAGTTAATATTTCATACCAGGTATAAAGCCATTTCTAACAATATACACAAAAAAATTAACAGGAAAATAAAGGACAGAACAAATAATATGAAACAAGTTTTTTAAACAATTAGAATCTCAAAAAATAGGACAAACTTATCCAGAAATACTCCTGTAATTCCACTGTGCCACCTTAAAGAATCCCAGCTTGACAAAGTTCTTCATTTTTAAGAGAGAAGCAGTAGAAAAATATGAAGAAAGATTTAATAAGAAAAACTTATTTATAAAGTCAAGAGACATACAACTAACATAAAATTATTAGAATTTTAATTTTGATCCACTCAAGGAAATAATTTAGCATTAGATGTCATCTGGGGCCATGATTCTCATAGTCCTTGGGTACTGCCTTTGCCCTTCTAATGCAGTCCCTCTACTCTCTCACTTCAGAATTACAGCTAATTTCTTATTTGTACCCAGGTTCACGTGCAAAGAGCCGACAGACAAACGAGATTGGCTGCTGGTATTATATAACTAGTGGCTCAAGAAATAGTACAACAAAAGAAAGGTTCCAGTTAACTTGAAATCAACATAATAAAAGATGTTCTAGTTAGCAGTATGCATGTACAGCCTCTCAAGTACAGGACTCTATCCTTTACTTGGAAAATTCAATATGGGATGATGGATTAAGGGAGAAAGTAGACTTGACCTATGCCTCCACAGACAAATAGGATATAAATAAAAAGGAAGAAAAATTGTATGAACGATACTGGATATGGCTGAAGTAAAAATTCAGTAAGGAAAGAACGAAAGCTAAGGTTATATTTTCAATTCTAAGATGACGAATTTTAACTTGATACTATCGAGAAAAAGCCCAATCCTAGATGTCCCAGTCAACCAAGAACAATTTAAGGCTAGACAGTGCATGCCTAGGTTGGGTGAGGTTTTAAACATAGAATTGAACACTGCAGAACAAATGCCTTTCAATCTAAGGACTGGTTCAAATGGGAGCGTTACACTTTGCTGTAGCAGGAGTACTTGTCAATGTACTGTATGTATACTTAAGACAAGGAGTGTACCGCAAGGAAGTAGTATGTAATGACAATAAGCCTAGAGGAATTTATCAGGACATATAAGATATCCCATCTGTGAATAGAAAGTTACAAGCATTCCATGGAGACATAAGGTATTGTAAAACTTGAATGATAAAGCATATAGTGTTTTGTTTGAGCCTTTGTCTGACATAAATATCTAAGGAGATAAGAAATAGTTCTTAGCATAATTATTTAGGGTGGAGGCAGGGTGGGGGGATGAAAGTGACAGATGGAATAGTCATTTCTAAACATTTGGTATCAGCTGCTGAGACAGTCAAATGTGCATACAACACCCACTCTGTTTGGCAGGCTCTCCTCCCTAGTAGCACATAAATGAAAAGCCAAAGAGCATGGGCAGACCCTTGTAAAAGAATATGCAGCCCCAACTGTCAAATTGAGGACAAGTTTCCAGGCCTTCTGATCTATCATTTTTAACTGTTCAACAAGCAAAAATTTTGAGAATAAATTATAAATGTCTACCATGTGCCAAGAGCTGTGCTAGGCACTGAGTATACAGCCTCTGCCAAGAAAGAGCTCATTCAGATCAGCCTGGAAAATAAATATACAAAGAGAACATAAATATGATATGGGCTCTAATAGGAGAATGGTGAAAGCACAGAAGGGATGACAGCATTTGGCGAAGACGTCCCAGGGGAGAAAATACTGGAGTGGAATGTTGAAGGACAAATACTAATTACCCACGCACAAGACAGAGTGAAAGGGCATTATACGTAGGGCAAAAACAGAGGGGCCGGCCCTGTGGCTTAGCGGTTAAGTGCACGTGCTCCGCTGCTGGCAGCCTGGGTTCGGATCCGGGCGCGCACCGACGCACCACTTCTGCGGCCATGCTGAGCCCGCGTCCCACATACAGCAACTAGAAGGACGTGCAACTATGACATACAACTAACTATCCACTGGGGCTTTGGGAGAAAAAAAGAAGGAGGATTGGCAATAGATGTTAGCTCAGAGCCAGTCTTCCTCAGCAAAAAGAGGAGGATTAGCATGGATGTTAGCTCAGGGCTGATATTCCTCATAAAAAAAAAAAAAAAAAACTGAATAAAATCACGGAGCCAGAATAAATGACAACTCCAAGGGCCACAAGTGGTTTGACTGGAGTACCCCATATGGTTGGTGGGGTACAAGAGATGAGAACGGAGAGGTAACTGGGGCAGATCACCAAGGGCCTTTGTATACCATGCTATGGAATTTGAACTCTCATGTTCATTCAAAAATCACATTTCAGGACTATGACAATAAAATAAAAAAATTAAAATTTCTCAAATAATTTAACTTATAAAATACTTCGCTTATCTACAGGCCATTTGTTCAGCACCTTAACGATGTGAACTACAGCTTAAGAATCAGGAAATAAAAGTCTTTGAATCGCCAAATTACAGACTCAAAGTCATGCACCACAGTCACGCACTTCATAAAAGAGCTATCATGTCTTCAAAGTCCATCTAATCTCTTTTCTTCTTTAAATTCCTAGTGATCACTTTCTACCTTGCATTAGAATAATTCACATATGATCTCTCTCCCTACTAGGCTATAGGGTTTTTGTGAGTATCCATTCATATTCATTTTGCATTACTGGTAGCTCCAGGACAAGCTTGTCATTTAGTTGGCACTCGACTAATGTTTCATGGGTGAATGATATTTAGATAAATTTGTAAAAAGCCTGGTTATTTATTTTTTTAATGACCCACAAAAGTTACAACAGCAGCCAGCATGATAATGAGGGGTGGGGGCAACATAAGAATTCATGACGCACAACAGATTGAGGCTATTTAGCAAAGAACAGCAGTCCTAAATACTTATCCCAGTTCAACATTTATTAAGGGCCTGTTATTTGCAATACACTATGCTAGATCCCGTGGGAAATTCAAATATGATTAAGACATGGCTCATATCTTAAGCAATTTACAGTCAAAATAACATTATGCCAGACAAATGATGTTTCACATTACAATATGAGTCATGCAGAAAGGATTAAAGTATATTCAAGATAGAAAAGTTTTTTTTTTTAAAGGTTTGTTTTTTTTTTGTGAGGGAGATCAGCCCTGAGCTAACATCCATGCCAATCCTCCTCTTTTTGCTGAAGAAGACTGGCCCTGGGCTAACATCTGTGCCTATCTTCCTCCACTTTACGTGGGATGCTCCACAGCATGGCCTGACAAGTGGTGCCTCGGTGCGTGCCTGGGATCCAAACCCGGGCTGCCAGCAGCGGAGCGTGGGCACTTAACCACTACGCCATGGGGCCAGCCCCGAAAAGTTTTTAACCTAAGCGATTTATTAAAAATGTATTTTAAGTGATAAAATTTTAACACTTCAAAGAGTAAGCTTAAAGGAAAAAGCCATATATACAAGATTTAAGAAGAAAAACCCCATGACCATCTCAAAATATGTAGAAAATGCATTTGACAAACTCCATCTCCCATTCATAATAAAATTTCTTTGCAAACTAGGAAGAGGTGAAATTCTTTAACACGAATAAGGCTAATCATCAAAAACCTATAGCAAACCTCACAATGGTGAAACTTCAGACCTATACTATACCCTTTCAAGTCAGGAATATGAGGGATACCCACTAAAATTGATTCTTTGTTTCCATTCAACACTGTACTAGAGATCCTAGCTAGTATATAAATGACAAGAACAAGAACAGATATAAAGATTAGAAAAAAGAATACGAACTTGTCATTATTTGTAAATGATATAATGTCTATGTAGAAAATCCGAGACAGTCAAATTATTCAAAGTAATTACAGTTCAGCAAGATTGCTGAAGATAAGTAATTAAAAATCAGCTGAGTCAAAGATTTATACATCAACAGTCATAGCATCATTATTCATAATAGCCCCAAACTGGAAACACCACAAACATCTACTAACTGATGAATGAAAAAATAAATTGTGGTATATTCATACTGAATCTCCAAAATATGCTAGTGAAAGAAGCCCAACACAAAGACTACTTACTGCATGATTCCATTTTTACGAAATTCCAGAAAAGGCAAAAACAGTAATGACAAAAAGCAGCTTACTGGCTGCCATGGCTAAGGGATGGCAAAAGGGAGATCGAAGAGCCACGAGGAGATGGTGATGGAAATGTTTCATATCTTGGCTGTGGTGGTGCATATATGATTTTATATAATTACCATAAATTCATCAAATTATGCACATAAAATGGGTGAATATTATTGCATGTAAATTATATTTCAGTATGCAGACTGAGGGAAAAATCAACTGAGTTCCTATATACCAGGCAATAAAAGAAAGTCTAACAACATCAAGTGCTGGGGAAAGTGGGGGACAATGGGAATTGGGAACTTTCATACAGTTGACAGGAGTTGCCACAATTGCTTTGGAGAACAATTTGGTAGTATCTAATAAAATTAAAGCTATATATATCTTATGACCCAGCAATTCCATTCTAGGCATATAACCCTAGATAAACTTTTCAACACGTACATAAAGAAACAGGTCCAATAATGATTACCGCAGAATTGTCACTAAGAAAAAAATTGGAAATAACCTAAATGTCCATCAAGTGGAGAATAAAGTATTACAGGCTCATATAATAGTTTAAATGAAATCAATTAGCACTGTTGATTTTGAAATAAATCTCAGAAACATAATGCTGAATATAATGCGCAGAAACAACCAAAAAAAGCAAGTTGGATAATATAGTATATAATATTTAAGACTTCAAAAACATATAAAATGGTACTACAGATTCTCTTTGTTTTTGTATGCTTGGATTGTTTCATAAAGAACAACTATAACAAAAATGAATAAGAAAAAGGAAAATCACTCATAAACAAGAGCTTCTTCACTGCGGTATATAACTTTACCTGGCCTAATTTAAAATAAGTCACCGAGACATTTCCTCCCTTGTACTGCAATAAAACTGGTGCACCTTAAATTATGCTGATAAAGTAAGAAAACTCCCACAGGTGCTGTACAATTATAATCTCATTACTCTTCCAAAAACCTCAAGTTTTTACCCCAGTTTATAAATGAAGATACTGAGACACACTGGCCTTATAATCACTCCTCAACAGTAGGTGTAGAAAGCCACGGCTTTCAAAAGCTTTCTTACTCTTGCACTGCACTAATTTATGGTTCAAATAAATCTCATCATCATATGATAAAGTAAAATTCCTTAACCAATTATATCTTAAGCAAAATGAAGGGTAAATTCTGTTATGCTACTTCAATTAGTTAAGAATTAGGTCACCTCAATCAGTTCCCTAAGAGGCTTCAGTAAATGTGTTTCAATTACAAACTCAACTCAGACAAAATGCAAGGATTTTCATATAACTTTTATTCTGTTCCCATATTAACAAATCACCTCACATCCTCAGGTACTTCTATTTGAGCCTTCTTTAGGATGAATGAAGAGACATTTTTTCACAGCCCGCAGATATACTATTTTGCATTCTTATAGCAAATGCAACAGCAACACTTTAGGAACCAGAATTCTAAAGAGGAAAATATCTCTGGGGGTTAAAAACTATATTACAAAAAAAAGGAGGAACAAAGCGATGACATAAAAACACTGAGTATAAAAACAAGACAGAAATGCAGAAAGAACCAATATAATTTATTCAACTCAGAGTAGCATGAGCTGCTGAACCTTCAGGAGGAGATTTAGTTATGTAGAAATACGTACATTTTAAAATGCACTTGGTAATAGGGATAAACATGGGGATGCACAGTTCACCCGCCCATGGATGTGCTTTTGGCCGTTTTCCAAAATACAGAATTAGCTGCCAACATCTAAAAAACTCTAATGATTTGAATCTTTACAAATGGATTTCTTATCAACGTTCCAGTTTTCTCAACTCCTCTCTCATCATTTTTCTCCCCAGTTGAAGATCAAACATACCAAGTTCTTTTCTACAACGCCGCTTGGTTTTGAACCTTGATCTTCATTTCCAGCTATGACTGGATATGCTTTGTTTTCTCTTGAGAACCTAATTTTATAAAACAACCAGTCTAAACTGGATATATAGAAAGGATTTTGAGTTCTGGGCTTTAGAGACTGGATTAATATGGTGAATAAAGCACCTTAATCCTTTAAATGAGGGAACAGGCATTCCTCTACAAAGAACAAATCCAAACACGATGGCATTAGCAAACCAAAAATGGTGACAGAGAGGAGCTAGGATTGGACAAGCCCGGAGAAAACCAAGGTCCAAGAGCTACAGGAATCAAAGAGCTGTTCCAGACAACTCCCAGTTCCCAGAACAGATACAAACAATGAGAATGACAGGCTACTTACGGTACGATACCATCTACACGACTTTCTGGAAAAGGCAAACTATAGGAACAGAAAACAGGGAGGGAGGTGACAGATGGGACTGAATACAAAGTGGTATGAAGGAATGTTTTGGGGTGAGGAAAATATTCCATATCTTGATTGTGGTGATTACACAATTATATACATTTGTCAAAATTAACAGAGCTGTATATCGAAAAACGCTGAATTTTTCAGTATGTAAATATTCCTCCAGTAAACTCGAATTCCTCTCCATTCTCAACCTATGAGGAGCAAGGACAAGATTTTTTTCTAAGACCCCATCAAATGACACTAAAGAAGCTGAAAAAGATATAAACCTGTAAGAAAGAGAAGACAAAGATGAAAACACGAATAGCAGACAAGAAACGTCAACATTTTGGAGGATGGGAAACAGCTGGACAAATGGTATTTTAACTTCTCCATCTCAATTACCTCATCATAAATGTGGATTAATAATAGCACCTATCTCATAGGGCTGTTGTGGGGATTAAATCAAGAAATATATGTGAAGCATTTAGATCATTGCTTGGTACATAGTAAATAGTAAGTGCTTAATAAATGACAGCTATTATTATCCCCACCACCATCTGACTTAGCTGGGAAAGGTAAGCTGGAACAAGTATGTGCTGGGGTTGAAGCCAACAGAAAGCAATCTACAGCAGAATACTGAAAAGGCCAAACGGAAAAGACATGACTGGAGAGGAAAATTAAATCACTTCCTATTCCAATAAGAATTTTAAAATAACAAACCAAAACCTTGGTTATCATTTAAGATCTACTTTAAAAATTTCCAAAATGCTGCTTTCCTAACTATATTCTTAGAACCACAAAAGTTATGTAGGTGGCTGCTCCAACTGTTTATTATTATGTAAATACCACTGCTATTCATTCACCATTGGTGCATGTTCTGTTCAGCGGACTTCTACATTAGCTTTCCTTTCCCAGTATGGAAGCATCAAAAAGGCATGATCCAGCCATCTGTTCATTGTTAATAGCACTGATTACCAAATATATTCTGCTATATGTAAAACACAAAATCTATAGCTAAGAAGTTAAAATCTATAAAGACACTTGTTTCCATTTTCTCTTGTTCATTTAAATCAGTATCTGAATTTTGCTTTCTCATTTGACTTTTCAAATAAGACTACCACTATCTCAACTATGGTGAGAAAGTCCACATGAGAAATGTTGTGTCTGACACACAAAAAGGAAGCAGTTTTCCAAGTGATTAGCACTAGATGGATTATGAAGTTATTGCATTATTTTGTACTTGGAATAAGGAGAGATTTAAAAAATGAGAAATTAATCTAAAATTATAATGTCTACAAGACAGACTTCTTCTGAACGTCTTTTTGTTAACAAATTCTACAACAATACACAAGCAGCAATAAAGGAACAAAAAAATTAAAATTTTAAAGCCAGCGCATAACAATTTAACTGTTGCAAGAAATTTATGAAATCTGAACCGAATTACCGGCAATATATAAAATTAGCACAGGCCTAGGTTAAAAAAAATAGATCAAAACTAAAAAACAAAAAATCAGGCTATAAATGCTTTTAGTGCTGGATCATAACTTAATCACTTTTATAACATTAGGGACAAGCAGAGTGTGTGGTGCAAAACAGAATATTACTATAGGAACACCTCAAAAATCTTCTATTCTATGTATTTTTAAAGATGACCATCATTTCCATACAATGTTTATTCAATGTACACTGAAGAGAACTGTACTAGTGATAATATTTTATGAAGTGCAATTTCAGATTTTCAAATTCATATTGGTGAGATTTAAAGGCACTAGGCAGTCAAAAGAAAAGCCTAGATGGCACTAACTGGCAGAGGTTTGTAAACAACAGCATTATATACAAATCTTATTTATTGTTAATAATAGCCTTTACCAAGGACGTATCCATTGGTTAATACAGATTTCTTCTGCCACTAGTTGAATCATAAGTTCATATTATTCCTAATTAGAATACCAACTGTCTTCCTAAAACTTTTAAGTATGACAGGAACACCCTACTCTCTATAATTCATTGTAAAATAAGTGTCAAGATTAGAGGGGAAAAAAAGCAAACCTGTTCTGGACTAATTTTTGTATAAATCTTGGATTTTAATGTCATTCAATAAGACAATTACACATTCATATTCAAATATGAGTAATTCCATTTAAAATGCAGAACTTTGGTAAGAAAATTTCAAGTATATTTTTCTAAAAGCATCAAATAATTTAAATGTAGAAAATTAAATTTTCTGTCCGACTCTAGAATTTTGAAAGTTATACAAAATGATTACTAGAAAAAAATAATTCCAGTTTTTGCAATCAGAGATATTTGTCGCTCTACAGTGAACATGTAAAAAGTGCTTTTAACCTATGCCTAGCACCAATGCATGTACAATAAATACTCAGTAGTCATTTGATCTTGCTCCCTTATTCCACCACTCTCCCAGCTCTTGGATCCAGGGGTGTTGTTTTCTTGTGAAAGCAGATACAGACATTTAAGTAAGTTGTGGTTAATTTGGTTTACATCATAATTGGTCTCACTCAGCTATACTATGTGCTTCTTGAAGGTTGGGGTGCTTAGTAATTTTAAAATTCCTAGTGTCTGGCCATGCAGTAGGTGCCTCTGAACATGTGATCAATATAGTTCTCAGAAAGAACAGATTCATATGGAAGGACCATGAAAAGCCACTTAGTCCAATACATCATTTTACAGATAAATATAATGGGGCCCAGAGAAGTTAAGTAAAATTACGCGTGTAGCATCACAGAACTAATAAGGCCTGGGCTGGCCCCGTGGCTTATCGGTTAAGTGTGCGTGCTCTGCTACTGGCGGCCCGGGTTCGGATCCTGGGCACACACCAACGCACCACTTCTCCGGCCATGCTGAGGCCGCGTCCCACATACAGCAACTAGAAGGATGTGCAACTATGATGTACAACTATCTACTGGGGCTTTGGGGGGGAAAAAAAGGAGGAGGATTGGCAATAGATGTGAGCTCAGAGCTGGTCTTCCTCAGCAAAAAGAGGAGGATTAGCATGGATGTTAGCTCAGGGCTGATCTTCCTCACAAAAAAAAAAAAGACCCAATGTATTTTAAAAAAAAAAGAACTAATAAGGCCTGAATATCATCAGACTCCATGTGCGTCTTAGGGAAAGAAAAGCATGGAGCTATTAGATCAACCATCTGACTAAATAGCTTAGGCAAATTAATTCTGGTAGTAAGTGAAGTGACACCATGTCACAATTGGATAACATTCATATCCAACCAGAAATGACACAGCCTGAGTTTCTATAGAATTCTGCCATCAGAGTGGGTTTACTTAAATTGAGCCACACTCATAATAAGCACTACACGTTAACTATTACAACAGTAGTGTTATTATTACGTTGACAAAATTAATAGGATTTTTCTCTATTGTTCATCAACTTACAAAGGACAGTAACAAAAAGTATTAAAACCATACGCACATGAAGCAAAAACAATAAAGGCAAGTAACTCAGGCACACCAGCAAATAAGCATTTCAAAATAAATGAAAAAGGCAAGATAGTAATTACAAAAATGAAACCTAAGTAAAGTTAGAGAAATAAAGCCACAGAGCAAAATCACAAAGTTGGTAGTAAGCTGTCTCTAAAATTACTCATGAAAGAGAGTTTTGGAACTTTAAAGGAGAACAGAAGATGCCTCATATATCTTTCTTAGGCCCTACTGTCTGACCTTAAACTAGTGCTAATAATAATGGAGCTGGTTTCCATTATTATCTATTATTAATCAAGTCCATTTGTAATGTTAAAGGAAATATTCAAATAAATTTTAAAAAAGATATCAAGATAACTGAGTTGAAAGTCCTATTATTGATTTCCAGTTAAGTGGTTGCCTTTCCTTCCTCCTGAAAGTGCAACAGAGTGACATTAAAGGGATAACAAATAAATAAACCTTAAGTCAGAGAATGTAAATGAATGAAAGCAGATAAATTATGTCAATAAAAATTTTGAAAGCAAAAGCATAAGTAAAAAATCTCAAGCTTCTACAAGAATAAAATGAAACAAACCAGTCAGGTACAAAGAGCCAGGAATAAGAACGGCATCAGACTGGAAGATAATGGAGCAATGCAATCAAAATGCTGAAAGAAAATTACTGCTAACTTAGAATTTTATACCCAGATAAATTATCAATTACATGTGAGGATAGAGTAAAGATTCTCAGACACACAAGGTTTTAAAAAAATTGATCTCAAGACACTTTTTTGTATATTTATAAAACTGCAGATCCACTATGGGATGGAGGCAAAGGCAATTCAATTCCAGGATGGTAATTACTCTCAGGACATCTGTACAGCAGCATGGCTCGAGTACAACCCGTCTGGATGGTAAGACTGAAGAATGACAAGTGGGATATTGCCAAGAAAAATATGAAACTCGATAAGTTATCTGGTAAGTTTATAGATATAGAAAGGCAATTATACTGCTGTCAGAGAGTCTGACGATGAATTAGCAATAAATACATAGAAAATTAAGCAACTCTCCCTCTCGGACCACAAAGCAATTATCAAATCCAGGGAAAATAAAAAAGTTTTTGTATGAGAAAGGAAGTAGAATAAAGTTATACTACATTACTCAGATGTAAATAATGTTTATGTCAATTATAATAAAAGCATGGATTATCAGGGCCGGCCCGGTGGTGCAAGCAGTTAAGTGCTTGCGCTCCGCTGCAGCGGCGTGGGGTTCACCAGTTCGGATCCCGGGTACGCACCGACGCACCGCTTGGCAAGCCATGCTGTGGTGGCGTCCCATATAAAGTAGAGAAAGATGGGCACGGATATTAGCCCAGGGCCAGTCTTCCTCAGCAAAAAAAAAAAAAAAAAAAAAAGGAGGATTGGCAGATGTTAGCACAGGGGTGATCTTCCTCACAAAAAAAAGAAAAAAAAAAAGCATGGATTATCAACTTAACCAGAAATTACTACAACTATACCAAGAGAATAGACTATGTGTGTAGTATGTAAATATACAGAAAAGGCTAAACATTCACTTCACATATTAGGAAGCCAGTAGGTTATCTAAAATTGCAAAAAAACAAAAACAGCAGTATAAGCAAGTATTTAGAGTAGAAGTTCTTCAAATGCAGTCCAGGGACACCCTTTCAGGGGGACCATGAGGTCAAAACTATTCTCATAATAAAACTAAGATATTTGTCTTTCATTCTCATGCTTTTACTAGTGTACAGTGGAGTCTTCCAGAAGCTAAATGTGTTATAGTACCACAGGCTGACTGCAGAAGCCGATAGGAGAATCCAGCTGTCTTCTATCAAGCTATTTAGTAAAGAGCATTGTAAAAATGTAAAACAATGTTACTCTTACTCTTCTTAAAAATTTTTGGCTATTTGGAAAATTTTATTATTCATAAAAATGTTATTTATGTTAACATGTTATAGGTTTATTATTGTTATTTTAAATTAATAAATGTTGAGTTTCTAATATAGTAAATATCAATAGAGATAACCTATATAAATCAAAAGCTCTTTGGGATCCTCAACTGTTTTTAAGAGTGCAAAGGGGTCCGTCCTGCGACCAAAAAGTTTGAGAACCACTGATTTAAAGAAATATGGAGCTAGGAGCACCATGTGTGCTTGGGCAGGTTGTTCTGAGTACAAGGATGCCAGGCCAAGGGGATCAGTGGGGCTAGAATCCAGTCTCTGCTCTGCTCACCAAAACCGCACAGAGGATACCTTTTCCCAACTTGCAGAAAGGCACCGTATGGCCTAGTGGCCACCCTGGTAATAAAGGACCAGAAGAAGCTAGGGAGTGAATGCGATTGCCTCAAACTAATCTACAGGGATAGAAATTACAATAAGTGGGTGCCTCTAAGGGGAGAGGAGGACAGACTGTAAAAGGACATGAGAACTTGCTGAGTTGATGACAATGTCCTATCTTGATTGGGTAGTTAGTTCAGGTGCACACATTTAAAATTATCTGTACACTCAAAATCTGTGCATTTCACTGTATATAATTATACTGGAATTTTTAAAAAGTGAGTTCCTCTGAGATAAGGCAGGACTATTTGCATTTTAAGACTAAGTATTACTTTGGTAAAACCCAAAATTAAATTTACAAAATTCTAGCAACATCTATTATGTATTAGAGAAATATATACTTTTATATGAAAATGGATACAGCTACTGACAGCACAAGTTTTTATGTTGCAGGAACAAACTGTCACCAGAAAAGTTAGAGGGGGGTGATTTATCAACAATACTATTATGTAATCGACATGTGTGGTAGGGATAAGCAATAATAACAACACAAGCAAGATTCCAAAAGAAGAATGATGAGGGTTTGGAAGTTTATCACAGATGAGGATAGAGGAAAAGCACTAACATTTTATGAGTTTCTATGTAGTAGGCACATTAATTTCACCACACCAACACTATAAGGTTGGTACCACCATACTATTTTACAAATGAGGAAACTGAAGCTTGGGAGGTTTCCTGACTTGCCAAGTTATCGGATCTAGGTTACACTATTATCCTTTGCCAGTATGATCAAACACTATCTGAAAATGGCTTTAGGTTTGAAGCATGAGTCCATAAAAAACAAAACAAAAATGAATAACTGCTCTGCTTTATTAATTTTCTACGTCTATCTTGAAATCATCTACTTCTAGAAATTTTTAAGGTAAGTTTACTTAAAACAGGTGACATCTGCAAAGCTGAATCAAAGCAAAAAGGAAAACCAGATGATGCTCCATTTGGTCTTACACCATCTAACTGTTTAACAATCTGACGTATGCCAAATGCTGTGACAGAGTTGTGGTCGCAGTAATAGTAGTGGTAGTACTAATAATATAATGGCAGCTAGTATCTATTGAGTCATACTCTTATCTGTTCCAGGCACTGCGATCAACTTTTTACAGATCATCATATTCCCCATTTTGCTGATGGAGAAACTGAGACACAGAGAGTTGAAGTAACTTACCTGAAGTGTCACAGTAAATGGCAGAGACAGGATTTACACCCTAAAGTATAACTGCATAGTCTGAATTCTAAATAAGTAGACAATATTGCTTCCTGAATTATACTCCTCTACTGAGTGAGAAGACTGGGGCAAAAGGAAGAAATTGATTGACTTTTCCCCCTAAGCATTAAAAAATGTAAAAATTATTCTTAGTTCATGGGCCGTACAAAAACAGGCAGCAGGCCACATCTGGACGGACACGTGAGCCGTAATTTGCAGCCCTGCTCTCCACTGTACAGAAGGCTGTAAAACA
This sequence comes from Ceratotherium simum simum, assembly GCF_057802395.1. Taxonomy (NCBI): domain Eukaryota; kingdom Metazoa; phylum Chordata; class Mammalia; order Perissodactyla; family Rhinocerotidae; genus Ceratotherium; species Ceratotherium simum. Next base: position 59,656,519 of record NC_141909.1, on the reverse strand, counting down.
GTGGCCCCTGTCAGGCCTTCAGTGTTTCTGCTTGAAATTCTTGTATGAATTAGTTGTTAATACTTAAAAATCAGGTTTTAAATAAAAACCCTGATTCTAGCTTGCCTTTAAAAATTAGAGGATCAAGCAACATTTTCTTGATTTTAAGAAAACATCATTTTCTTAAAATGAAAATGGAGAATATTCTAACTTGTTCAATAGGCAAAAAGCCCAGCTTCGCTAATTCATCTACTTGGGCTCAGGAGGCAGTGAGTTTGGCATCTCTGCTTAACATGCCTAGTGCTGCCCTAGCTAAAACAGATGGGCTTGGGAAATTTTTTTCCTAACACTAACGGGAAAGCAAGGAAAAAATGAGTTGAAGGAGAAAGCTATAAAATGAAAGATAAAAACTGATAGGAGTAGTATATACAGCAGAATAGGAATACCAGAGAGGTTGGCTGAAAAGATGAATTTTAAGAAATGAAGACCTACATAGACTGACTCTTAAAATCATTTTTTTCAGCATAAAGATGGGTCTTCTGTTGGATGTTGCAGCAATTCAAGTGATTTACTTAACAACGCAACTTACTTTTTGGTTTTTATATTAAATAATTTTAAACATTATAATCATATTTAAAGCAGAGAAAACAATTCAAGATTTAAGCTTTATTCTTGTTCTGCAAAACAGACAAATTTTTAAAAATAATTTTGGCATTAAAAGTTAAACATTCAAACATACAAAAATCCATCAAAAATTCTTTTTTAAAGTATGAAATTCAACTATGTCAAAAAAGGTTTATGCAAATTTTTTAAAATCTCAAAGTATTAAATATCTAACACCATACTTAGTGTCAATTTCCCAAATAAATTCCCTAGATATTTAACTTGAAAATGTTTAGTATTTTGAATTGTGCAAATTTTATTTCAACATTAATTTCTCTTCTGACACATTTACCATAGCTCTAAGTCATATAATTACTGCTGGAAACTTATCAGCATTAAAACATAAAGCATTAAATGAAAATTGAGAATACCCCTCTATCATAAACCCAAGAGAAACTTTTTTCATTTTTGTAACTCAAGAATGAAATTCTTCTGCTTAAGAACAAAAAGTCTATGTTCATTCTTACTTGATTTTTCCCCAAATGGAAGATTTATAGAAATACTTCAGGAAGTCCCTTTTTTCTCTAATCAATTACAAGCTTAAAAAAATCTTCAACTGTTTAAAATAATGTTGTTCCTTCAATTGTTAGTAACACATAAAATCTTTAAATTTCAAGATTTCCTTAAAGCTAGTAAGAATATGTATCATAAACACTGATTAAAGGGGGTAATCACAATTAAATGATTTTTTATTATGTTCTTAGGGTCATACTGCAATAAAATTTCTAATTTTCAACTTTCATCTGTCTACACTGTTAAGTTTGGTGCAAAGAAAATAAGAGAGCCAGGAAATAACTCTTTACACATAAGTGTCTTGAAAACGCAGCTCCAGTGTTACTATTTTCTACATCATTTAGACAAAAACCACCTCACTCAGAAATTCAGAATTGTCAAATCTTTTAACAGGCAGCAGATATGGCCTGAAAAAGTCCTTTGATGGCAAAGTCCTTAACTCCTTCAGTCTAAGCTCTAATAAAAAGTGCCAAGTTTACCAAAAAGTTTAAGAGGATGAATTCATCAATGTCGTATTTGAAAAGATAATTTTTTTCTGGATCTTCCTCTACTGACACTATAATAAACAAAGCAGTCCAAGAAGCTTTGGTTATAATATGAATTCAGAAAGTATTTCCTTTAGGAAAAAGAAAATGCCTTTTAAATAGACACTCTAGATATTTAAATTATTGTATGATAGAACATAAGAGAAATACAATGTCTCAAAATTACTACTTGGCACATTTTTCAACGAACATTTAAAGCAAGTCAAGTTTTAGCAATACATAATGAAAACTTCATAAGTTAAATTCTAAATCAACTTAAATAGGCCTGCACCATGTGTTCTAAGAGATATTTCCGGTTAAAAAAATACTTTTATTTACTTAAACCTCTTATATGGCAGAGTCGAATTCCATAACATCTTACAGGCTTATGATTTTGCCAAAGATAATACACCTGCTTCCAACTAGTCTAAAAAAAATATGTTTAAGATGACACTGGGGGCCGGCCCCGTGGCTTAGTGGTTAGGTGTGTGCGCTCCGCTGCTGGCGGCCCGGGTTCGGATCCCGGGCGCGCACTGACGCACCGCTTCTCAGGCCATGCTGGGGCCGCATCCCACATACAGCAACTAGAAGGCTGTGCAACTGTGACATACAACTATCTACTGGGGCTTTGGGGGAAATAAATAAATAATTTAAAAAAAAAAAAAAAAAAAGATGACACTGGGAAGAGCCCATGCAGGTAACTTATCATCCAACTGCACATATGTAACCTCGTCCACCCTCTGCAGCAGCAGCAGTGTCCCATGGGGCATGTGTACACAGAGGTCCTGCCAAGTCACCTGGTATGCACAAGCACAATTAATTTATCTCCCAGTACTAAACCCTCATTTCAGATATCAATACCCTCATGGAGAACCAAAATGTAATGACTGTCAAGTTTTTATTGGCCAATGTTCCCAAACACTACATTACACAACTAGGTAATGATATGCACTTTTGTTAAAGAGAACCAAGCTCTCAATCCTTTCTCTGAAGATCAACACATTTCAGTAAATGTCATCATATATTTTATGTTCCTTCTTCCCTCTACCCCCCCAAAAAAAACACCACCACCACCACCACTGAAAAGCTAGATTATCAAACCCTTCAGTTCTGTTTATGCAAACAGGAAATGCCAGCAAGTGTAAAGAACTAGGGTCCAAACAGCCATTGTGTGATGGGTAACTCAGAACTTAAACTGGGTTAGGAGTCCTTCTCTTTCTCAGGCTTTCATCCTGCCCCATCTTCTCCCCTACACAAGCACTTACTTTTCTCTCCCTTTTAAGAACCTCTATCCTACAATGTAGGATAGAAGAGGCAACGCCATGTATCACTAAATGGCTTGCAGGGATACCTATGAAGCAAACAAGCTTTTTCAAGGTCTGAGATTGGGAAAGGTGTTTCATAATTAGGCATTACAACAAAAACAGTTGTTGACAACTGTTGTTCTGCAGTGAGGTAACCCAAAATGAAAATTTGGTTTATTACATAATACCTCTATCCATCTCCTTTCTCTTTGACCTACTGCTACTTAATATGAGGAGGGAATGTACCATGCTAACCACGGGGAGGAAGAAAGGGAAAGAACTGGTTAGGTTGAGAAGGTAGCTATTATTTTTCACTATCAAAACAGTTTAATTCCTGCCAAATATAATTATGTAATCCTAGTATCTTCACAGAATTTTAAAACTGGAAGAGTCCTTACAAACCATCTGGTCCTACCCTCTCATCTTACAGAGAAGGAAAACTAAAAACTTAAGCCCAAGATCAAGCAGTTATATAATGAAAAACTGGGACTTCTGATTTTCTTTGACATTTGCACATATAAAACAATCTTCCAAAGTTCAAACCTCTAGACACAAACATAAGTGAATGAATTGCTGCCTATAACATAAAATGCACATATAATTTCAAATTTGTTACACAAAACATAGGTCATACTCTTTGCTGTTTCTATCTCTCTAAGCGCTTTGTGCCAGTTGGGACAGGTGGAGGAAGGTGAAAATAGTTAAGGGAGAAATGTAGGAAGAGAGTAATAAATAGCAAGCCAGTGGAGATAATATAACCAATAGACATCGCTGTTGGGATGAATAGCTACTGAAAAGACAAGACTGAAACATGGGACAATGGAACTGCTTCCAGAGGGTTCTTACCCTGCAGTGAGAAAAGAGCTAAAGAAACAGCGAGACAGGAGCAGTGTAAAAGTACTGGAACGCGTGTTACATAAGCCAGGTGACCAGAGTGATCAGAATTCTTGTGGCATAAGGTAGTAGGATCTGCATTTAAACCAGAATCCCAGATGATACCACAGCAGGTGACCCTTAAGAGTACATTTTGAAAAACACTGGTCTTTGGGATATTGTGGTCTAGGAGCGTTAAAGGTATTAAAAATTCTTGTTCTGGAGTTCTGGTCTATTAACTAGCTTTACTTGATCCTCTCAACCAACCAGGCAAGGAAATGCCCCAGGCAAACACACGAAGGCTGATTCTGTGCAGAATCCAGGCAGTCAAACTCAGCGGTTACCATACAGTCACCCCAAGGAGACAGAGAACATTATGTAATCACTGCCTGAGCTCTAAGATGAAGAGCTCAGAAGTTCTTTTACAACTGTCTCTGATCATTAAGGTTTTCATTTACCATTAAGTGACTGATTATAAGGATTCTACTTTTAACGTAGAGCAATATTTTGTCACTCACTGAAGGAAAGAAGTCTTTGAGCTTATAGCTAGAAAAAGAATTTAGTCATTTTGTATCTGCCAATTCATCCATAACTGCTGCTTGGTTACAAAGGAAGACTTTGGCCCTCACAGCTTAGTTCCAGTATTTTTCTTTGGATATGGGGATCTGAGAAAATAGCAATGGAAAACAAAGCACAGAGCTATGAATGGTTACTTTTTTACTGCTGTTATCATCACAAAATCTGAATACAGTGAAAATATGAGAAATTCTGAGAATCTGAAAACCAGGTGACCATTTCGGAGAAAGTCAGATTTAAAGTTGCCCAGCAAATTAATTCTGATTTTTGTCCAGAGTTTCAAATCTTCACTACAGTGGAACACAGAAAAGCTGTCTGAAGTGACATCATCCAATGCTTTCTCTCTCTCTCTTTTTTTTTTTTAACGGGAGTTGTATTTGTTCACAAGATTTAACAAAGATATTTAATAGGATTAAATCTCTCTCTGTATATATATGTATTTTAGACTGTTGTGACCAGGCACTTGACTATCAACTTTAGGTACAATGAATGTTAGCTAAACATAGAACTAAGATAATAATTTGCTACTGGAATTATCTCTGCATTCCAAACATTTTCTTTTAAGACCAAGACTGTTTGCAATGGATTTCTGAAAACAATACCAATACCAAAACTCTTAATCCTTTTAGGGAATAAGTTCACTGTTTCTATTTCAAGGCAAGGCAGTCATTTAAAACTCAACTCTTGATGTTTGTGGGGGTTTTTTCCCATTTTTTTTAATTGAGGTAGGATTGGTATACAACATTATATAATTTTCAGGGGTACAACATTATAATTCAACATCTGTATACACTACAAAGTGATTACCACCAAAAGTCTAGTCACCATCCATCACCATACAATTGACCCCCCTTCAGCCCTTTCACCCACCCCCCAATCTCCTTCCCCTCTGCTAACCACCAATCTGTTTTCTGTGTCTATGAGTTTGTTTTTGCTTTATTTGTTCATTTGTTTTTATTTTTGTTTTTTAATTCTGCATCTGAGTGAAATCATATGGTATTTGTCTTTCTCCACCCCACTTATTTCAATTAGCATAATGTCCTCAAGGCAACTCGGACATTTCCAAAAAATAAGTACAGGCACGTCCAGATTAACATTATATTCTCGAACATTTTTATAGTACATTAGTGGCCTATTTTTCAGTAGTAACTTTCATTAGACCACATAAAAAATACTGCTTATTACTCACACCTGCACACAGATTATTGGGTTTTTTTAAAGTTAAAACCAAGTTTACCCTACATAACAGGTCTTGAAAAATGCTCATGAAAAAATAAGTTAAGCAACATAAATAACTTCTACAGTTAATTTCTACAGTACTGAATTTTTGCAGCCTAAAGAAGATCTGGTAGAAAAAGGCTGTGAGGCAAGGAACTTCTGAGCCAATGACTATTATTGCAAGCCACTAAAAGTTAGCACAATTACGGTTCCAATCTTGATATTTACCTAGGTCTAAAAGTGGAATTTTGTAAAATAAGGAAGAATTTTATAAGAGACGTAGGACAAGTTTCTTAAGGTTAGTTACACTTGGCGTAAGGGGGCCTCATAAAGATGCTGATATAAATTAAAAGCCAATTGTCGGTTTTACACTAACATCCACATAGTAATTCCTGACTTTTACCGGGAATATTTGTTTTAATTATAAAATCAACAGCCAGAATCTACTCTGAGCAGACGGTCACCTTGCTTTCTCCACTCACCCGCTCCCTGGTCCCCTCTCTCCAGACCCCACCATGAAGTTCACCTGCCGAAACCGAAGGGCCGTAAAGAAGAAAATGCTTTTAAAATTAAGAGGCTTACAGTAGCTGGACTTAGTCCAAGTGCTGTTCAGCCTAGAAACGAAAGTACGAAGCACAGAGGTTCAGTCTTGTAATGATGTCAGCCATTTTAGGCACATTATTTATAGTGGGAAGGAAGTGCCAAGCTCTGTGGTTGTTTTTGTGTTTTGCACGTTACCGCAGGTCCCCAGGGGGAACCCAGTCTCGGTCCCGTGCACATTCCCTCGACTGCACCAGTGACCGTGAACTCGGCACAATTCTTCAGTCCTTCTCTCTCCAGGCCTCCCAAGCCCCCCGATTCCGTGCTGGCACCGCTTCCTGCACACGCACTTCCTTACAAAGCAGCAGCTGAGGCCGGACAAGAAAGGGGAGCAGCCCGAGGAAAAGGAGAGCTCGGCTCACTCGGGGACCCGCGGCCGCGCCGCCTCGGCACGCAGAGCCGCCCCGCCCCGCGCAGCCGCCCCGGCCGGGCCGAGCGCCCACTCCCGACCGCCCCGGCCCTCGGACCTTGCAGTCTACCGCGACGGCGTCGGGGGGGATGATGAGCGCCTCCTCGCCGCTGTTGGGCTCGTCCTTCTTGGCTTCCTTTTGGGCCAGAGCCGAGTTGAACGTAACCTTCACCATGGCGCGGCCTGGGGCGCCCTCGGAGGGCGGCGGTGAGCTGGCGGCGGGGGCTGCGGGCTCCTGGCTGCGGCGGCAACCTCCTCGACCGGGCTCCGGGCGAGGCTCGGCGACGGTTGAGGAGGACCCGGCAGCTCCGCAGCGGCTGAGGCAGCGACTGCGGCAGCGCTCTCGCAGCCTTCCAGCTCCCGGGCGAGGGCGGAGACGGCTCGAGCACCCCGGGGGCGGGGCCGGAGCCGGCCGGGCGGGGCGGGGCTGAGCGGGCGGAGGGGCGGGGCCGGAGGCGGGCGGGCGGGAGGGCGGGGCTGGGAGGGGAGGGGGGCCCGGGGGTGGGACCTCGCCCGGCGCTAGACCCTGCCCTCGCCCTCAGGTCCGCCGCCGGTCCCACCGGGGAGGGAGGGGCGCTTTTGGGTGAGGGCCAGTCGCCCGTGAACCGCCTGGATTTTCCGGTTCTGAATTCGCTTCCAACAATTTTACCTCCGGGCTCAATGTTGCAGGTTTGTAGCAGAATCAGGTGAACTTTCCTGGGTTCTCCGCTTACGTTGGATTAACTTCTGGCAGCACCAGGCCGGCCCTTCCCTGCCCGCTGCCCCCACTGAGTCTAAAGGCCTTGAAATTTGGGGGCGTCCACACCTCCATTTTCTCACTTCGTTATGGAACCAACTTAGTGGAGCACAGAAATGTTTAATGTGCTCTATCCTTGTGATCTGACTTCATCTTCCCTGGACCACAACCGAGGGCGTTACCTGACTCAGACTCGCCTTGTCTTCATACCCTTCCTTGGAAGGTTATTGCCCTACCTAGTCCCAAGGCAATTCTGAGGAAGCCTCTTGGCAGACTTGTGTTTCATACATCTGACATTCCTAAAACAGAATGTTCCACTCTTGTGCAGATTTAGACAAAACCCACATGCACACCAGGCTGATTTGTGATTTCAAGGCAAGGTACTCGATGATAAATCCTTAGTAGTTTTGTGCAAAAAAAAAAAAAATTAAGGATAAAGTAAAATTCTCATATTTTGAAGAGATGTCACTTACAACTAATGGGGTAGAGGACACTGGACCGCACTGTTGTTGGGTTAATGACTATGTCAACAGATGGCCCTTTGGACAAATGGTTGATTTTGTATCCTTCTCCCGCCCCACTCTGCCCTAGTTCAACCAGAGATGTGGGTGTATTCTAGAATGTTCCAGCTGTGTCAGCTCAGCCCTGAGTCAATCCTGAAGAAAGTAGGTTGAGTCTGAGGTCCCTGGGGATTTGGCTCTGCTCAAGGAGGGGGTTAAGTCTCTTATACTCTCGGTAGAATCAGACCACAAATCCCTGAGAAACAGCCAAAGATCTCAGAATCTTTCAGATCATATATTTCCAAAGGTGGTCTTGGGCAGAGATGGAAACCATGTCCAGACCTTGAGTCTCCTAAGGCATTCTGAAATTACAGTGAAAATGAGTTGTGTTCAGTTGAGAATAGGAAGAGTTGGGTTCCAGTTCTGGTAAATTCTGACCCTAGCTAGCCATATGACTTGTAGCTAGCCAGCAACTTATTTAAACTCCCTGGGCCTCGCTTATCCAGGGGTCAACTCTGTGGGGTTGACCCCGTGAACTGGCATAGTTTCATAGATTTCCTGAGACACTGCAATTGAAGACTAAGGAGTTCTGGAAGCAAGATGATATAAATGATTATACATCTATCCTTCCTACTTCTCTTTTTGTTATGATGGAATGGTGGAAAAATACTCAAGGCATTTTGCACCAGATAGAATTAGGGAAGAAAAGAAAACAAAATTCTTCCTGAACAACACTATAAAACAGATGAGGCTGGGAGTGCAAACTGGTGCAGCCACTATGGAAAACAGTATGGAGATTCCTCAAAAAATCAAGGATAGAACTACCATATGATCCAGCTATTCCACTGTTGTGTATTTATCCAAAGAACTTGAAAACACCAATTTGTAAAGGTACATGCACCCCTGTGTTCATTGCAGTGTTATTCACAATAGCCAAGACTTGGAAGCAACCTAAGTGCCCATCAAGGGACGAATGGATAAAGAAGATGTGGTATATATACACAATGGAATACTACTCAACCATAAGAAATGATGAAATCCAGCCATTTGTGACAACGTGGATGAACATTGAGGGTATAATGCAAAGTGAAATAAGTCAGAGGGAGAAGGTCAAATACCGTATGATTTCCTTCATTAAGTAGTAGATAATAACAACAATAAACAAACACATAGGGACAGAGATTGGATTGGTGGTTACCAGAGGGGAAGGGGGGAGGGAGGAGGGTGAAAGGGATAATTCGGTACATGTGTGGTGATGGGTTGTAATTAGTATTTTGGTGGTGAACATGATGTAATCTATGCAGAAATAGAAGTACAATGATGTACACCTGAAATTTTTACAATGTTATAAACCAATGTTACTGCAATAAACAAAAAATTAAAAATAAATAAATAAAAGCTAAAAAAAATAAATAAAACAGATGAGGAAACTGAGGCAAAGGAAGGACAAAGGAGTTTGACAGAACCAGAAATTACCACCCCCTGCCCCCCAGGATTTCTATTCTAAAAGACCCTTCATTATTTTGTGTACCAGCAGCAAGCAACAGTTTAAAATCAGCTGGCAAACAGTTCAGGAATAATCTCCTGGTTTTGTCTCTCCATTTTATCTGGTGTGTCTACAAAACTGTGTAGTGCACAACAGCAGAGATCATAAAGAAGCTGGATCAAGACCAAACATAACAAATCCAGTCTCGTGATTTATAAAAAGTTGCCCCATGACCCTGGAAACTAAGGAGTGGGGGAGGAGGAGAGTCATGACTCAACAAAAGTTAAAAACATAGTCATAAGCTACCCTTAACTACTGAATGTAAAGGGAATCTTAGGAGACCTTTGTTTTGCTTTTTCACATTGATTTTGAGAGAAGAAGACAACTCTATTTTTAAAGTGATCCTAAGCTTTACATTTCACCTTGATTTCCATGTTTATTTTTCTGCTTAACCAGGAGGGAACTAAAAATGGAGTCAGGGAGCTAAATTCAAGAATCTTAGATCTTTTAGATTTGTGAGATATGCTTGAAGAGGGAATTTTTTTTTTCAGGTTCTTTACATCTCCATTCCTTCTGTTCATTCTCTCTCCTTCAGAGAAATTTCTTGAGGTTTAGCAGGATGGTGGAAAAAAACATTTTTGCAAATATGGGATCCTTGGTGAAATAACATCACTGAATATGCCCTTTGAAATGTGCTCTTGAGTCCTTCCCTCTTAAACCAATGTGTGGCTGGAGCTGGACATCTTGTGGCTTTGTCTCAGCTTTTATAAAAGAAGTGTTTCTTCTAGACAAGAGGTGAAGGCTTCCACTTGCCTCTCTTCAGACTTAAGCAAGCACTATTTTTCTCTCTTCCTCGTAAATTTAGATATCGTTTATTGTTTCTAAATTTCTTATCTGCCAAGTTTATATTTCTTATCCCTCCCTACCTCAATACCATATATGTTTTTCAATTATTTTATTTCAGACCATGTCATTATTATCCTTGGTGAACTGGCTAAATGAGTTTTTGGGTAGTATTATTTTTTTTTTCCTCTCAGGATCTTGGGCTGTAATATGCCAGCCCTTTGGGAATTGTCCTAATAATAAATGCAGTTCTTTTGATTTGATTAATTGTGGCATTTGGGATTTCTGTTTTGTTTTGCTTTGATTGTGGAAAGACTGGATATGCTCCACGTTGGGTGCTTTAGTCTTCTAGTTGCCATCCATTGGTTTCCCTCGTCCAAAGCATGGCTTTCGCAGTGCATCCATGCTTAGGATATATCTCTTCACATTTAAAAGAGAGGGAGAGAAAAAGAGAGAAAAGATGATAAAAAACAAATAAAAAAAAAAAGAGAGTGAGAGAAATGGCAGAAAGGCACAAAGAAAAGGCATAAGACAATTCAGTGGACAGAATCCACTCAGAAGACCTGAACCCTAGTTTTGCTTAAACCTCACCATGGCTCATATTTTATTGGTAATACTCAACAAATAAACCAACTGTTCATAGTATGATACTGGAATATGATACTAGAATGACCTGGAGTAGGCTGGTAAGGTATCATAGAGGAGGCAGCATTTTAGTTGGACAAACGGAGATTTGGATGAAGAGAGAGGAAGAGGAAGAACAGCCTGAGTGGAGGAAACAGCGTGAAGAAGAACATCAAGATCCCGAGAGAGGACTGAGCAAGGAGACGAGCAGCCTCCGGCGGAGGGTATATGCTGAGTAATTGTGGGGAATCACAGCTGGATGGGGAGGATGGAGCCATAAATCTCCATGTCGAGTTAGAATAAGTAGTGTGGAATTTTTCCTGAGGGGATTGCTGAAAGTTTCTGCAAATAACTTGTTTAAAAAAAAAAAAAGTTGCTCTATAAAGATTAATCTGGCATTCTAGGTGAATGAGAAAGAAGAAAACGCCAAAGACAGAGAAGTTTCAAGACTGTTGAAACAGCTTCCCTCTTTTTTTTAATGAGGATAACGAGATAAGTTTCTAATGCTCTTTTTTTTTTTTTTGTGAGGAAGGTCAGCCCTGAGCTAACATCCATGCCAATCCTCCTCTTTTTGCTGAGGAAGACCGGCTCTGAGCTAACATCTATTGCCAATCCTCCTCCTTTTTTTTTTCCCTTTTCCCCCTAAAGCCCCAGTAGATAGTTGTATGTCATAGTTGCACATCCTTCCAGTTGCTGTTTGTGGGATGCGGCCTCAGCATGGCCGGAGAAGCGGTGCATCGGTGCGCACCCGGGATCTGAACCCGGGCCGCCAGTAGCGGAGCCTGCGCACTTAACCGCTAAGCCACGGGGTGGCCCCACTGATGCTCTTTTATTTATGTTAGAAGAAAGGATACCATATAAACCAACGTTACTAATAATGTAGAATACAGACAAGTATGTGTTTACAAGTCATATAAGGTAAAAGCCATGCGCACAAAGGCTGGCCGAATATCATAAAAAGTCTGCCCTACTCCAGTTAAATCTTACCAAGTGCTGTACTGGGCTTCATCCAGGAAGGCTTAGGACTTCTAGGCAAACGGCATAGAAATGTTGCTGTTGTCATAACCATTATTTTGGCAACATGGATTGTGAGAGGAGATGCTAATAATTCTCTTTCAAGACCGCATATATGAATCCCACCCCCCCAGACACAAAATGTACGTGAGGGTGTATGTGTATAATCTAAACTTTTCAAGGCTGTCTATCACCGAGCAAACCTTGTGTCCCCAGTGTGCTCTCTCTCCACTCTATTCTGGCCAGCCCTCAGTATAGGGATTTGCCCTGCTTATATCTTTATCAACATCATTACTCTAAGAAAGCAGATAGTTTGTCATTTCAAATCCAATTTTGTTATAACAAAAGCGGAATATGAAGTTAGTACCAAGACATTTCTTTTAGTGAGTTTCTTAGATGCTTGACTAAATTTCCAGACAGAGTTAGTACCATCTTCTTTTTGCACTTTTCTAAAATGAGATAAATCTGATACAAATAGTAGGCCACATATAGAGCACCTGAATCAGATTCCATCTAACACTGATTTTTAAAAATTTATTAATTACCTCAGGATCCAATTAAAAGTCTCCATGTAATCCCTAAGTATTTTTTTTCTTCTTTATTTTTTTAACCTTTTCCCCACAGCTGGGACAAAAACAAGGCTAACTTTATGTGAGTTCTGGTTAATTATTTAACATTCTGACACTTTAATGAAATACAGAAAAGAATATCACCTAACTCTAAAAATATTGTTTAAAGTGTAGATGCATTCACTAGTGGAACATACATTATCTCCTGGAAATATTTTCATAAACTTAACTGCTCAAGAACTTTTTAAATTAGTTTGTTTAGACCTTTATGAGAATGACTGTGACAGTTTAACCGTGGTTTGATCTACCACATCTCTAAATATTTTTGTATATTAGATCTTATATTTCATATATACTTGATAATTACATCTAAGGCATAATATGGAATTTAAATCTAAGTCAAATAGAAAAAAAAAGTGCTGGGCAGGAAATCAAAAAACAAACTTGGCTGGCTTGGGAAGCTCGAATTTTTGGAAACTATGAATATGAAGTCTCATGTTCTCAGACTTAATAGCCAGAAGAGGTTGCCTTGTGTTCAAACAATGTTCTAGCTAATAGAATCGAAGTCCTGGAAAAAGACTTCAAGAGGTCTTCTGATATTCTTTTTCTGCCTAGTCCAAGAACAGATTGCAATTCAATCTAGTGAGAAGCTCATGCTTATTTAGACAGACTTATTTTTTAAAGCCACAACAAAATTACTTTTCTTACGATCGTTAATCAAAAATATTCAAAAACAAAGAAAAACTTGAACTGTTTTGGTCTCCTGCAGAACTGTGGTCAATGGAACTGTGGTGAGAAGTCACTAGAGTGACCTTTCCATCTGGAACCCCAAGATACATTGCATCTGGCAATAGTTATTACGCAAGAAAAACATTCATAAAGCAGCATAATTAATGGGATAGAAACAGTAAGGGCTTTGTTTCACACTTAGTCTTCATGGCTTCTAGGTGGTAGTGCCACCCAAACCCAGCCATAGATACTGATGAGAAAGCTATTTCCCATTGACTCAGAGATCATTTCCTAGATCACCATGACAACCTATCCCTAGCTAAAACTGTCCCCCTTATCCCAGCCCTTAGTAGACACAAAGGCCTAGGAAAGGCCTCACAATAAGTTATTGACAAATAAACCCTTAGAACAGACTGGCGCAGTTAACCTATGTTGCCCAGATCAGACTCTGAACTACCACACTCCCAGGGCATGCAGAGGTAGGGCACGTACTTGAGAGCTATGCTTCTTAAATTTGGTGATAATTGCAAGATCTTTGGGCTGGTGAAATGAGCCAGTTTCTTCTCCTGGTTTCTGCTCCAATACACTATTTACAAATTTTTTAAGATTGTCTTGATGCCAAAGAGGAGACTGTTAAAAATATATATCTCTTTAGTGAGGTGATAGCTGTAAAGCAAATTGGGAGGTTATAACCAAAGGCACTCCAGGTGAGGTAAAAGTATAAGAAATGAATTGTACTGTGTGACCCATGCCAGGGACCAAGAGAGGTCTTAAAGTGTTTAAGAGCCTCCCTGTTGCAGATTGCTCCCTGTAAAGCACTCAGATACAAAAGGAGTTATTTTGTTCCCCAATCCATACTGGACAAATCTGCCTGGGTCCCAGACCGCTTTAACCAACTTGCAAAAGAATACGGAAGATGCAAATCAGCCCACCAAAACAAGAGAAATCTACTTGGATTTTTACTTTGAATCTGGTATAATCAAATTCCTTCTGATTGGAATCATTGCATAACAGGGAGGACTTATACCCAAGAGAAAAATTGTTTGTACTTAGAGTCAGACAGCATCTAAAAAGATTGTTTCTGTATAATCTTTCATCTAGTTTTCCTCTGGCTTATTTTAAGAAAAGGGGGTGGGGGGGTTGATTTATTAAAACTCCAGAGAACCAACACCCAAATATTTATGTAAAAATCTCTTTTTTATTCTTGTAATTTCCCTTAAAGGATGTTTCAGACAGATAAAATAAGAGCAGAGCCAGGATATACCTTTTGAAGGCCAAGGGAAATTCAGACACGTTAAGTATACTAAACACGGAAGTTTCTCCTTAGGATCTTCTTGGGGCTGGTTGATCACACTGCATAAAACGCCTATAAAATCCATCCTGACCTGAGCCAGAAACAGCAGGTTTAACTGCCGTTTCCTTTAAGAGACCACACAGAGGGAAAAAATATTATAAAAGAAAATCTGATAAGATGCTACAAGATACACTGAGGAAGTGGTCTGCCTTTGATTTCATCAGTGAAAAACGGCAGAGAAATAAAAAATAGTATCTTCTTCCCCTTTCTAAGTGCTCTCTCAGGTCCATTTTTTTAGGCATGGGAGAACTGAAGGAACAAACACAAGACATTCCCTGAAAGAATAAAATTGCATAGAACTGCAAATAAACCTCTAGTCAATAGAAAAGAAACAAAAATTGCTAGTAGTCCAAGAAATGCCCATACACTTAGGATCTTTCCTAAAGTAGTCGTCTCAGTCAAAGCCCCTTAAGTCACTAAAAGGGGGGCGATACATCGGTGTGGCTATGCACTATTTGGAAGAGGACCATTTGTTCTTGACTCTTTCAGTGCCTCGTCTTTCAGTGCCGTGGGTCAAACCACCTATGGAGCATGCTGCTCCAGATACGCCATAACTAGTTTTTCCTTTCTTTGAGTTAGCCAATTTTTTTTTTTTTGTGAGGAAGATTAGCCCTGAGCTGATATCCATTGCCAATCCTCCTCTTTTTGCTGAGGAAGATTGGTTCTGGGCTAACATCCATGCCCATCTTCCTCTGCTTTATATGGGATGCTGCCACAGCATGGCTTGACGGGTGGTGCATTGGTTCATGCCCGGGATCCGAACCTGCGAACCCTGGGCTGTCGAAGCGGGGCGCACAAACTTAACCGCTACACCACCGGGCCGGCCCCCTAAGTTAGCCACTTTTTAAACTTTGAAACTCATTTCTTTCTGAAAGTGAACTGGTTACATTTTGCAAAGAGAAAAGTGATACTTTGGTGGCAAAACATTGTGTTATGGTCATTACCAAGAAATAGCATCATTCTGAGACCCCAGAGTTAATTTTATGAAGAATTAGAGTGCATATAACAGAAACAAGCATACATATACTGCAGACAAAGAGTCTTAATGGCATTTAATCAAAGCAATTCAATTGAATTTTTTAAAAACTGTTTGCCACAGTACATATACACTTTATAAATGTCACATCCAAGATAATGGGGGTGAGAAAGGTCCCTTGTTAATAGCAAGTAGGTGGGTGGTTGCAGAAGACTGTGCAAAAGTACAGAAATAAAGGAAGAGAGAATTGAGCAAATAGGGTGTGGAGTATAAGAAGTAGATGAAAGGACACCTGTCATTAAGAACAAGTAGTTCTGTGAGGCAAGAATTTGAACTAATAAATCCTGTTGTCTAATGGAATGCACCTAAAAAGAAAATAAACAGCTCAGTTGGTTGAAGACAGATTTCTAAGAGTTTTTCTTATAGAGTTCCCAAGGAAAGCCAATATTTCAGAAGCTCTGATATCCATGATCAAATGGTGTTTTCAAACAACTGAGGAGAGAGGCAAGACTAATACACTTGAAGTCATGACGTAAATGAAGAAGACAGGATAGTGGAGAATCTTTGCTAAACTAAAGTTAACCCTGTGCCTAAATGCACAGAACAGACAAGGTTATATTCCTGAAGTAATGCTGCTCTCATTTGGGGAACTTTTCCCCCTAAGCCAAACTGAAGAATATTACTTATAGCAGGCTCCCTCTGGGAGGAACCTGAGGAAAGTCAAAAAAAAAAAAAGGAGAGGAAACCAAGAGTGTTTTTAGTCTCACACATCCTGTGCTTTTTTCAGCTGCTATTTTGAAAGATAAACATTGCATTTGTGGCTGAATTTTTTCCTGGGTTAAAGAAAAACAAAACAAAACAATATGGTCATGAAAAGAAGAGACCTGAGAGGGAACTAATAACCTTGGAAATGCAGACTGCTTTCCTGATTTTAAAAACAAAGCAAAGAAACCTAAAAGAAAAAAAAAATTATTGAAAAACAGCGAAGGCTTTGCATCTATCTCCAGTGCCCACAGGGCCCCCAGCTGGTTCTAAAGTAACTGAAACACAAAGACCCTCTGTCAAGGAGGAATCTCTGTGGGCAGAGAAATGACATGCCTTACCTGTATAGCTGCATTCCATTTTTAGATTTCATTCAACTGGAATTTTATAGGCAGGACATTTTGTTCAACTCGGGTTTTATTGAAATTAGAGTGTTTCCATATTCTTCTTAACTAGATAATTAAAGCCAATTTTATTTAGGAAGCTAGCAGAATTTTCTCATGGGGGGTGAAAGCATCCTACCTTACCACTGGGTCACTTCCATACAATCCTTTGGTTTCACCTTAGATACCGAAGGTGGCTCTTAGTACTAGATCCAGGAGCCCTGCTGTCATCACACAGGACACCACTAAAGACTATAGTCTCTTGATAGATCAGAGAATTTGAGAGGTGGACAGGTCCTTAGAGATCAGCCTATATGGAACTGGTGGGGGCAGTGGGTGGAAATGCCTGCCGGTCTACATGTTATTGAGCTTCCTTGAGAAATTACTCAATGTGGCTGATAACATATGCATTGAAGGGTGTTGTAGAGTGGTTTCCTTTACAATGTTTACAATATGATTGACTTGTAATGGTGCCATTAGGTCAGACTTGAAAGATAAACAGGGCTCCAGGAGCCCCCAGATGTACGATTCTTAAATCTCCCAGTAACTGAAAACGTATTATTGATTGGCATTGTATTCCTTTCATATGGCTGCTCAAACAAATTATCACAAATTTGATGGCTTAAAACAACAGAAATTTATTCTCTCACAGATCTGGAGGACAGAAGTCCTAAACCAGTATTACCAGACCAAAATCAAGGTGTTGGCACGGCCACACTACCTCTAGAGGCTGTAGGGTAGAATCCATCCATTGCCTCTTCCTGCTTCTGGTGGCTGCTGACATTCCTTGGCTTGTGGCCTCATCACTCAGCTCTTCAAGGCTAGTATCTTTAAATCTTTCTCTGCTCCTTCTCTTCTTCTTCTCCTCCTCCTCCTCCTCCTCCTCCCTCTTCTTTCTCTCTCTCTCTCTCTGAAATCTCCCTCTGTCTCTCTCTTCTAAGGACACTTGTGATGGTATTTAGGGCCCAACAGATAATCCAGGATAATCTCTGTGTCTCAAGACCGTTAACTTAATCACATCTGCAAAGACCATTTTTCCAAATAAGCTAATATTTATAGGTTCTAGTGATTAGGACCTGATATCTATGGGATCATTATTCAGCCTACTGTCGGCATACACTCCATTCTCTCTTCTACACGTGATAATACACAATATCCACACCATTCTAGGAGTCATCTCTGGGCTCTTGGAGAACTCTAACTAACAACTACTTACTACTGAGCACCTACTCTACACAAAGTGGCAGCAGAAAAAAAAGAAGTATGAAACAAAATCCCTTCCTTGGACTAACAGACAAATATGGTTAGGAAGATAAGACTAATACACAGATGAGTGGTGTGGTTCCGCACCTGGGAACTAAACCTGGGCCACTGAAGCAAAGTGAAACAAATAGAAACTTTACAAGACAGAGGATATTCAAGTGGTATAGATTATAAATGCTATAAAGCTTTAAAGAAGGGAGATCTTTACCTTAAAAGAATTTAAAAGCAATTTAAAAGTTTACAGTTGTTCAGAGGTAATCCATACGTTTTTCACTATTTCGGGAATTCCATATAAAATTACTTGTAATATATACAAAATACTATTGAATAGAAAATTGGGTAATAAAAAATAACCTTAGTGCATTATTGACTTTTGCAAAAGCTTGAAGCAGCACCCTTATATCCAGCTGGTCACCTTCATTATTAGAAAATCTGATATTAACCATAGCTATGTTGATGATACTCCACAATAAGTATGAATTGGTTTATAAAAGATGAATTTCAAGCCTGCCCTGATGGCCTAGTGGTTAAAGTTTGGTGTGCATTGCTTCAGTGGCCCAGGTTTAGTTCCCAGGTGCGGAACCACACCACTCATCTGTCAGTAGCCATGCTGTGGTGGTGGCTCACAAAGAAGAACTAGAAGGACTTAACAACTAGAATATACAACTATGTATTGGGGTTTAGGGATAGGAGAAAAAAAAGAGAGAGGGAGATTGGCAACAGATGTTAGCTCAGGGTGAATCTTTCCCAGCAAAAGATAAAAATAAATAAATAAAGGAAAAAAGACAAATTTATTTAAAAATGCAAATTTCAAGGGCTCATAGGCCCTCAAAGTTCCGGGAAATTAAAATAGGAATAAAAAATAGAAGCAATAGCTATTTTTGTGCTTTTCTGGCTAAAAGGTATTATTGCCATCATTATTATCCAAGTGAGAAATAAGAGGGCTATTAAGAGATGGTCTGAGTTTCAACATGTTTGACCAAAAACAAAACAAAAATAAATGAGAGAGAGTGAACAGAGAGGGAGAAGCAGAATCAGAGTTACTATTATGGTATTAGGTAAAAGAGATTTGGAACCGAAACAGTACAAGTGAGAAATAAAATTGCTATGTGATGGTAAAAACTGTATTAACACATAAAATATTAACAACGTTAAACATAAATGTCCCAAGAAATAAAGCAAAGACCTAAAACAAAAGCTAATATAGAAATACAGAAAGAAACAAATAGAAATATATTTGTAATTGAAGATATTAAAATCCCACTGTCAAAAGGGCAGATTAATTAAACAATTAATTAATTATATAGCTGAACAATGAAATAAAGTAGAATTAACAAACATGGAGAGAAATGAATAGATTTTCTCCTTGAGAAGTAGAATGAGATTCAAAGATGCATAATAAACACAAAAGACCATAATTCTACATGTCATTTTGTCTGCAATACAATAACAGAAGTAGAATTTAAAAGTAACCAATCACCTGGAAATCATGGAATACCTGGGTCAGAGAAGAAATCAGAACTATTGATGAAACAGGATATATTACCAGAAACAAGTTGTATACACTTGAAAGCGTTCAATGAACATTGTGGTTGATGGTCCAACACCCATTCCACTCCAATTGTATTGCAAGGGATTTAGTTCTGAATGGGGTGCATACCCAAGTTTTGCCAAAGAACTTAAGTTTGTGAAGAAAAACTTTCTTGCTTCTATGAGAGAATCAAAAGAGGAGATGGCCTGTCTTCTTCCTCTAGACTTTGCCATATCTGGATGTAATGCTTGGGATTACTTAGCCACTTTGTTACCAATATTAGCAAATCTAAGAGCTGGATAGAACCTGAGTCTTTGATGACATTGTTGAAATGACATGCTGACCAACTGCCAGATCTTGCCCTACCCAGACCTCTTATTAAGTTAGTTAAGCTAGTTCCTTCTTAACCCAGTTCTTATTGAGTTTTCTGTTATTGTCCTGGAAAGAATCCTGGCTGATACCAAGTATAAAAACAAAGAAAATGTCTATGTCTTAATGCAATAAAATAAGAAAAGAAAGCAACAAAATAGAGAATATGTGAAAATATGTAACTGCTAGGAATGGCTAACACTTAGGATTTACTGCGGGCTGGGCACTGGGCTAAGTATTTTATATACATTAACTCACTTAACCCTCATAATACTTCTAATAAGGTGGTTACCATTATCATCCCCATTTAACAGATGACAAAGTGTCTGTTGGTAATTTGCTAGTGATTGGCAGAGCCAGGATTTGACCCCAGGCAGTCTAATTCCAGAATGCTCTTTTACCTTACGCTACACTGCCTCTCACTTCTCTATATTTCTCTCTGATTTTTTTAAGTGGCTCTTCCAAATAAAGAGTTAAACAAATAGATATCAACATTCCAAATTGCACTTGATAAATGACTAAAAGAGATATGCACACTGTATCAGTTACCTATTGTTGGGTAACAAAGCAGCCCAAAATGTTGTGGTTTAAAACGACAATTATTTATTTTGCTCGTGAATCTTTAATTTGGACAGAGCTCATCAGGGATGCCTTATCTCTTCGGCCCACAGCATTAGCAGGGGTGGCTAGTTTGGGCACTGGTGAGTGGAGATGACTCACTCACATGGCTAGCAATTTGGTGCACTGAGCTCAGCCAGCACTGTGCGTTGAGGCCCTCACACTGCTGCATGTGGTCCTCTTCACAGCTGCTTGGCCTTTCTCACAGCAAGGCGGCTCAGTTCAAAGAGCAAGTGTGCATGTTGATACACTTCTTTTGAACCGAAGCAGAAGCTGTATTGCATATTATAACCTAGCCTTCGAGGTCCCAGTGTTCCTTCCGCCAGAGTCACAAGGCCACCCAAAACCAAGAGAAAGAGCATAGATCTCATCTCTCGATGGCGGCAGTGTCGGAGAAGAAGGTGTGGCATGGTTTGCTTGTTACAGACAAATTAGGAAAATACAAGCTGCCACAAACACTTTTATATGTGCGAGAAAACGGATAGGAAGTCATTAAGTGGGAAAATGCAGTCACAAATGTAAAAAAAGAAAAAAAGCCAATTTGAAAACTTCCAAAAGATATAAAAATTTTGAACCCAGTGTTTGGCAGGGCTGAAGGTGCATTGTAAATTGGTTTAAGGTTTTTGGAAAGCCACTTGACAGTATTCATACTCTTTGACAAAATATAAAAATATTCTTAATTCCTAATATTAACAAGATGTCAGTAAATATGATGATTCCATCCTGTTTAATAATTATATGGGTAATAAAAATGTCAACTTTGTAGACTTGTAAATATAAGTAAACACACACACACTGAGCACAAAAATGGTAAACATAAAATATTAGAACTATGCAATATGTATACATATATACTGACAGATTAAAAGTGAATATGGAGCAATAGAAATGGAATTTAATGGGCTTTGTGGTCTTTTTTCTACAAACTTGCTTAAATGGATAGTACTGATAAATAATTTTAATATACCATATAAATTTAAATATATCACAAGCTCTGACAATCATAAATACGGTACATTAAAGAAAACTCATAAAAACAGAGCCACGCTACTTTATCATACATAGGCTAGTATATACTATTTATTAAAAATGTTGAATATTTAGTTGAGTAATGTGCTTGCCTTTTAGAAGTTAGAAAAATTATTGAGCTATAAATTGGAGGATTGCTGGTACAACTTAAAATAATAGACTACGGAAGTTAATTCCCACCCCACTCCCCTTTTTCTAAATCAGAGTAGAACTGTCGAGATGGAGGACTGTGAAGAAAGGCCTCCCTCCCCACCTGCCCCAGTTCCTCAAAATTACAAAAATATAAAGACATTAAAGAGGAATTCACACAATTGCTTGAAAATAACAAAATATGCTATCAGTAGATCTGAGTTTCTGAAAAATTCCAGAAATACTGAAAGCTTATATCATTAGATTAGCAGAGCAAACCTCAGTTTAAAACCTAGCCCGGATTGTAACCAATGCACCACACTGCTGCGGATGTTGACGCTGAGGGAGGCGTGTGGGGGCGGGGGGGCGCGGAGGGGGTATGTGGGAACTCTCTGAACTTCCTGCTCAGTTTTGCTGTGAAACTGAAACTGCTCTAAAAAATAAAGTCTATTAATTAAAAAAAGAACAACAACAAAACCCTTGTGCATCAGAGACTTTAGAGGTAGGAGCGGTTCAGGAAGTGTTGGAATGTTTTAAGCTCAGAGGCGTTGAATGAAGGAGCAGGAGAGTTCTTTGGGCAACTGCTTTCTAAGCAGAAAGCAGTAAGAGCATTTACCTCCAGGATACTCAGTGCAGAAAGGCAGAGACGTTCTTCAGAGCGTGCGTTTTTGGCTGGGGGTGGGCAAATCACTCCCACTGGAGCAAAAATTGTTTTTTGGGTGGAGGATGGGGGCAGAGGAAGCAAAAAACCTTAGATATTGCAGCAGTTTGTGGCACTGCAAAGGGCCACAGTAAATAAACAGATATACAGCATGTCTGTGGTACTAAAATTTCACTGGCCTTAGGCAGCGATTAGGGAAAAAAATGTCTAAAAAGGCTTCATAGGAGGACAATAATGCAAAAAAGGTTGAGAAATATTGCTCCAGAGAGTAGTGAACTGTGGGAGGAATGGGGGAGGAGTGGAGAGCTCCTCTCAGCACTTCTGTCCTGGTTCGTCCACAATGACCAGAGACAAGCTCCAGGAACAGAACCAGCCCCCACAGACAGGGATGCTCAAATGAAGATGCTCAAACACAAAGACAAGCGGCAAACCAAGAATCACCAGTCTTGTAAGGAAAACCAACACCATGAAAGAAAGGCACCAAACCCAATAAATATAAGCGTGGGTGTGCAAGGAAACAGTTACTAGAGCAAATAAGATTTTAAATTTACCATAATCAATAACCTCAGAGATATGAGAGGATACTGCAGTCATAGTGGCAAGGAATTTTTTTAATTAAGAAATCAATTTTGATCTTAAAAACAAAAAGTATGATCATTGAAATAAGAGTCTTAGAAGGTAGGGCCAGCCCTGGTGGCCTAGTGGTTAAGTTCGGTGCACCCTGCTTTGGCAGCCTGGGTTTGGTTCCCAGGCACGAACCTACACCACTCGTCTGTCAGTGGCCATGCTGTGGTGGCAGCTCACATACAAAATAGAGGAAGATTGGCAACAGATGTTAGCTCAGGGCAAAACATCCTCCGCAAAAAAAAAAAAAAAGGTCCTAGTAGATAATCCAAATAGCAAAATAAATATATCAAAGTAAATATTAGTGAATGGTAAGAAATGAGCCAAAGAGCTCAGCCATAATAGAGCTCACCAGACAGAATTGAAATGTACTACACAAAGAAAGGAATAAAGTAATGCATTTTAATTGCATTAATGTATTTTTTTGCAAAAAAGAAAAAACATCCTTTCATATAGATGTGGGAGGTAGTTTTCTAAAATAAGCCCTGATGATCCCTGCCAGTAATGTAATCTTGCAAAATTTTAGTTTGCTTTTCTATAAAAGGGGAACCTCATAGGACAACTTTATAAAGTGCCTAATTCGTAGAGTTGTTGGGAGAATTATTACTACAAAATGAACCCCAGTTGCACGCTTTACCAAGTAAGACACTTTTCCTTTCCTCTCTATTACAGTGCATTGCCTTACTCTGTGACTAAGGTTTTTTTTTTTTGCCATTTCACAGTGGGATCTTAGCATCAGTAAGCAGGTTTGAAATGATTCAATAACTTTCTCTAATTTTATTGCACAATAGTAGTGAGTAGAACACTGAGTCAGGTGGAGAAAAAGCAGCATGTCTTAAGTCAGGTGAATAAGAACCACTTTAATAACAGTAGCCCTCAAACTGCATGTATACTGCACTTTATGGTTAGTAGTTAATTATAATAAGAAACTAATTATCCACATATTATAGCTTAGCAAAGTAGAAAGGCAGAGGTTGTATGATCTTTGCAAGCCTGTCAGACAACAGGGAAATTGAAATATCCTGTAATTCCTAACTCTCTAATATTCCCTAGGACTTCTACAATGGACTTGTGGCTCAGACTTAATTAGACTCTGATAAAGATAATAGCTAATAGTTATTGAGCACTATTATAGTCCAGGCAGTGTGCTAAGTGCTTTACATATATTAACTCATGTAATCCATCCACAAGGCATCTACACAAGGGGAGTATTACTATTATCCCCATTTTACAGGTGAGAAAACTGAGGCCCAGAGATGTTTCAGCAATGTGCCAAGGTCTCACAGCTGGTAAGTGGCAGAGTCCAGAGTGAATAGGACAGTCTGGCTCTAGAGCCCATGCTTTTAACGTCGTGCACAGTGGAGACACTTTGGGACTCTGGACTGGAGGGCCTGGGGGCTTTGGAGAATTTTTATGGGGTGGGAGTTGAGAAATGAACCATACTATTGGGCAGTCCAGACGTTTCAAGAAGAGTTGTTGCTGCCTGGCAGTAAATGCTGATTCTGCTTCCAACTATTTACTTATGTCTTACTCTATTACTCTTTTCTCTTGACGTCTTCCTTTTATTCTTTGGATGGATGTCAAACCTGAGGAGGAGTGGCCACCAATAACAAGCCAGCAGTCCTCATGTGCTGAACACTGTGTACACATGGGACAGGCATTTAGACATAGCAGAGAGAGGCTCACATACAGTCGTCTTTCAAATTTCAAAGCAAAATACGGGAAGCCTAGTTTCCTTCTTTTACCATACTGATGTTTTTCAAATTACATCTGTTATTGGTTTTGTTTTTGTCAAGATTTTCGTAGAAAGATATATCTGTACTATACTAGCTAGTGACCATATTTTTGTGTGTGTGTGTGAGGAAATCAGCCCTGTGCTAACATCTGCCAATCCTCCTCTTTTTGCTGAGGAAGACTGGCCCTGGGCTAACATCTGTGCCCATCTTCCTCCACTTTATATGGGATGCCGCCACAGCATGGCTTGCCAACCAGTGCATCGGTGTGCGCCCAGGATCCGAACCAGTGAACCCAGGGCCGCCACAGCAGAGGGCGTGCACTTAACTGCTTGCGCCACCGGGCTGGCCCCCTAGTGACCATATTTTTAAAAAATTATAATACTAGTATATGCTCACTGTAACAAAAAAGTTGAAAAGTATAGATTTGTATAGAGCAAAAACTTTTCACTTGGATCAGAGATTTGAATGTAAACATGAGCCCATAAAATGACTGGAAGAAAACATCGTTAGATTTGAATAATAATCTTGGAATGAGGAAAGAACTCCAAGCATAAAACAATATCCTGAAATGATGAAGGGAAACATCAATACATTAGATTGCATAAAACTTTCTCATGAAAAATTTACCGTAAACAAACTAAAATGATTAACAAAAGTAGGGTGACAAAATTTATAAAACCTATAATAAATAGCCATTTAAAAATATATATAAAGAGCTACTCCAAATCAATAAGAAAAATAAAATTAAATAGAAAAGGGGGCAAAGGACATGAATAGTTTACAGAAAAAGAAAAAAAAACATGACACTTTGACCTCACTCATAAATAAAAGTATTAATACACTAATGATATGTAATTTTCATCTGATCATCAAAGGTTTGAACTTTTTATAATGTGCAGTGTTGGCAAGGGTGTGAAGAAATAAATATGCTCAGATATTCTTAATAGAAGTGTAAATTGATGTAACCTTTTGGAAGGCAATATAGCAGTATTTATGAACATTTTAAATTCTCAGACTTATTGATCAAGCAATTCTAGTAGGAATTTGTATTATGTACATATTAATATAGACACACCAAAATATACATCATTGTGTCACTGTTTGTAGTAGGGAAAAACTGCAGACAACCTAAATGTTCCTCAGTAGGGGAAAGGATAAATAAACTATGATGTTTCCCTTAAACAAAATACTATCCAGTATTTAAAATAATGAAGCAGACCTAAATGTGCTTACCTGTAAAGATGTTCAGGATATATGATTTAGTGAAAAAAGCAATTTGCAGTACAGTGTCTATGATATGATTCCATTTGCGTGTGTGTGTTTTACAGTATATACAAGTATTGGTTAGGAAGCTTTTGTTTCAAGTAAACAGAAAAGCATGAAATTTATCAGATCCCATAATTGGAAGTGTAGAGGCTAGTTGGGTTTAGGGCTGGCTTAGTCCAGCAGCCCAACTCTGTTTCCCAGTTTTCCTGGCTCAGTCTCCTCTGCTGACTCCTCAAACTGGTTCTATTAGTTTTGGGCCTTACCTCCCAGCATGGTTCTCTTAAGAGGAACCCCACCCCGACCCCCGACAAATTTTCCCTTGCATCTCATTGGTGGGAGCTGGATCATAGCAGTGACACATGAGCCCATTCTCAGCCCAATCCCCAGGACAGGGAAATACCCAGCACAGATGGCTTAGGCCTGGATTTCTGAAGCAGTTACTGACAAGGAAGAAGAATTTAATATGATTGTCTGAGACCAATTAGGGCTCACCCAAGGGGTGAGGTCAAGTCAATCCAACCCTCCCTCCCCGCAAAACAACAACAAACAAAATGGCAACTGTAGATGGAATGGAAGGGAGTAAAGGGCTATGGAGGTGGACACATATTTTTACTTTTCACTTCTTAGCCTTCTACTCCATTAATTTTTCTTATAGCTGCATGTGTCTGATTCAGGATCACAGCAGGAATCATATGAACAGATGGCATACTCAAAAGGGTTTAATGAAGAGACTTTAATAAAGAGACTGTTTACCAAGGTATGGGTGAGGTTAAAGGAACAAAAAAAAAGGGATGGTGGAGCATACAGGGACTAACAACAGCAGGAAGTTGTTCCTAGCCCTAGGCCTGAAGAGGCCGGAGGAGGGGGGTGGGGAGGAGGAAGGGTGTTAAGGGAGCCCAGAGTGAGCCAGTGCTGAGGAAGAGAATGAAGAACAGCCATGGCCTCAACAATGCTGAGGCAGGAAGGGTGTGCTGTGTGGGGGAATAAGTAGATACCTCGTGCCCTCAAGTCTGCTGATGGTGCTTCCCATTGGCCAAACCCAACCAGAAACCAGAGGGCAAGGGTGAAGCGATCCGCAGAGGTCAGCCTCCTGCAACTCAGAGCAGGGAAAGAAGGGTGGAGAATGGATGGTTGGGGGGAGGGGGGCAAACAACCAGCACAGCATATATTACCTAATAGAAAACATTAATACTTCAGTAAAATTTTAAGAAGTGGGAAATCCTGTCACATGCTATAATACAGATGAAACTTGAAGGCATTATGCTACGTGAAATAAGCCAGACACAAAAAGACGAATACAGTATGATTCTACTTATATGAGGTAACTAAAGTAGTCAAATTCATAGAAACAGAAAGTAAGATGGTGGTTGCCAGGTGCTAAGGGGAGGGAGGAATGCAGAGTTATTGTTTAATGAGTATGTAGTTTCAGTTTTGCAAGATGAAAAGAGTTCTGGAGAGTGGTTGCACAACAATGTGAATATACTTAACACTACTGAACTATACACTTAAAAATGATTAGGATGGATTTTGGCCATCTTAATAAGTGTATAGTGGTATCTTGTTGTTTTAATTTGCAATACCCTCATGACATATGATGTGGAGCATCTTTTCTTATACTTATTTGCCATCCGCATATCTTCCTTGGTGAAGTGTCTGTTCAGGTTTTTTGCCCCTTTTTTTAATTGGGTTGTTGTTTTCTTATTGTTGAGTTTTAAGAGTTCTTTGCATATTTTGGATAACATTCCTTTATCAGATATATCTTTTGCAAATATTTTCTCCCAGTCTGTGGCTTGTCTTCTCATTCTCTTGATAGTGTCTTTTGCAGACCAGAAGTTTTTTAATTTTAATGAAATCCAACTTATCAATTCTTTCTTTCACTAACAACACCAAATGCTGGCGAGGATGTGGAGCAATAGGAACTCTCATTCATTGACGGTGGGGATGCAAAATGGTACAGCCACTTTGGAAGACAGTTAGTTTCTTGCAAGACTAACCATACTCTTACCATATGATCCAACAATTTTTCTCCTTGATTTTACCCAACTGAATTGAAAACTTATCTTCACACAAAAACCTGCACACAGATGATTATAGCAGCTTTATTCATAATTGCCAAAACCTGGAAGCAACCAAGATGTCCTTCAGTAGGTAAATGGACAAATAAACTGTGGTACATCCAGATAATGGAATATTATTCAGTGATAAAAAGAAATGAGCTATTAAGCCATGAAATATGTGGAGGAACCTTAAATGCATGTTACTAAGTGAAAGAAACCAATCTGAAAAGCTTACGTATTGTATGACTCCAACTATAGAACATTCTGGAAAAGGCAAAACTATGGAGACAGTAAAAAGACTGGTGGTTGTCAGGGGTAAGGAGGAAAAGAGGGATGAATATGCAGAGCACAGAGGACTTTTAGGGCAGTGATACTACTTGGTATGATACTGTTACCTGGCCCACCCACCCTATAAGACATTAACCACAACTCTGCTCAGAACAAGCCAAGCTTATCTTCAGTTTACAGAAAACCACAGTGAGAGGAAGGAGCAGATGGCTGAGACATGTGGTCGAGACCAGCCTAAACCGGTTGAAGGCAAAATAGCAGTCCAATTTGACCTGACATAGATCCCACAGCTCATTATACACTTATACATTACCATATTATAGAACACACCCACCAATGCCATGACTGTTTACAACTGCCATGGCAACAGCAGGATATAACCAAACAAGAAAAGAGAAGATGTGGCACCCTTGCTTCCCAGAAAAGCCTGCCCATTTCCCCAAATAGTCCTCCCCTTCATTATGTTGACCCCTTATAACAGCTGCTTGATCACCCCAAGAGCTGAGAAGTCGATTTGTGAACTTAGTTCCCACTTTTCCATTCTTCGGCCACTGAATAAAGCTTGTGCTGTTTAACACTCAGCTTCAGTTTCATTTCAAGTCTGCAACATTGAATAGGAAAGAACTCTCCTAGGAAGGGACTGATTGTAGATATGAGGCCTACCCATGCGCCTCTCCTCAGAGCTCCTCTGAGTGTGGGTCAGAGTCCCCCTGGAATGAGGTGAAATTGGTAACAATACTATAAAGATGGATACATGTCATTATACATTTGTCCAAACCCATAGAATGTACAACACTACTAGTGAATCCTAATGTAAACTATGGACTCTGGGTGATAATGATATGTCGGGTTCATCGATTGTAACAAATGTACCAGTTGGTGGGGGATTTTGATATGGGGGAGGCTGTGCATGTGTGGGGTATGTGGGAAATCTCTGTACCTTCTACTCATTTTGCTGTGAACCTAACACTGCTCTAAAAAATAAAGTCTATTTTTAAAAAATGGTTATGATGGTAAATTTTATGTGTTTTTTTACCACAGTTTTTTAAAAATGTGAAAGTCTTTTCTTTCTTCCTCACTCCCCAACCCCATACACTAGCAACAAAAACCGTTAATGGTGTCTGTATTTTTAACCAATTTTCAAACTTCACACTCTTTTATTTTCCAAAGGTGATGATTTAAAGGCAAATACTATGCTCAGAGATAGGTCCTTACCAGAGAAATACAGATTCATGAGTTTCCAGCATGGGTGTGATACTTCCATCATGGGAGTGGATAAAATCTCCAAGGACTATGTGCAAAGAAAGCAGGAGAGGCTGGGGAGGAACTCAGAGAAACCCACATTAAAGAGGCAGAGAGAGAAGGAGTCAGCCAAGGAGAATGAAAAATAAACAAAGAAGCAATATAAACGCAGTAACCAAGGACAGAGAACATTTTAAGAATAAATGCATAAATCAAAACCACAATGAGATACCACTTCACACTTATTAGGATGGCTATTACCAAAAAAAAAAAAAATTTAGCAAGGATGTGGAGAAATGCATTGCTGGTGGGAATGCAAAATGGTGCAGCTTATGTGGAAAACAGTTTGGCGATTCCTCAATAAGTTAAACATAGAATTACCATATGATCCAGAAATTTCACTCCTAGGTATATATTCAAAAGAATTGAAAACAGGGACTTACACAGATACTTGTATGTCAATGTTCATACAGTACTATTCACAATAGCCAAAAGGTGGAAACAACCTAAAAGTCCATCAGTGGATGAATGGATAAACAACGTGTGGTATATACATGCAATGGAATATTATTCAGTCTTAAAAAGGAATGAGGTTCTGATACATGCTATGACATGGATAAATCTTGAAAATATTATGCTAAATGAAATAAGCCAGACACAAAAGGGCAAATACTGTATGATTCCACTTATGTAAGGTACCGAGAATAGGCAAATTCATAGAGACAGAAAGTAGACAGAAAGTAGAATAGAGGTTACCAGGGACTGGAGGGGTGGAGAAAATAAGGAGTTATTGTTTAACGGGTGTAGAGTTTCAGTTTGGGAAGATGAAAAGGTTCTGGAGATAGTTGGCGGTGATGGCTGCACAACAACGTGAATGTACTTAGCGCCACCGACCTGTATACTTAAAATGGTTAAAATGGTAAATTTTATGTTCTGTATATTTTGCCACAATAAAAAAAAAGAAGAAATTCATAAAGGAAGTCATATGCAAAAGAATACAACACTGTATGAGTCCATTTATGAAGTTCAAGAACAGGCAAACCTAATAGGAGGTAAGGGTAGAGTCAGAGCAGCAGCTACCTTAATATAGGTGTGTGGGAAGGAACTTGGAGGGAAAAATACCCCAAAGTGTACATGTCAAGGAGTTTGAAAAGGGGACAAACGGGGTAATGTTAGCTAGGAAAGCCTAGAATGAAGCTTTTTTAGGAAAAGGAAAGTCAAATGTATTTTTAGTTTGAGGAACAGATGGAGAGGGAAGGGTGACAACATGAGAGGGAAGAGACAGATGACATCGGAGGTGTGAGGGGAGAGGATGAAGAAGGGAGGGCCGGGATTATCCTTTGAAAGGCCTAGTACGCCTCTTCCGCTGTGACTGTGAGACAAAGAGCAAGGATGGGTGAGGATTAGCTAAGTGAGGACGAGGAAGGGATCAGATTAAAGGATTCAGAGCTGCATGGTCTTTATTTCATTATACTCCACTGGCTCCTCTTAACCTGTTCAATATCACCAAATCCCTGCAAATTCTAATTTTAGTCCTAATCTATTTCTCTTTCTAAAATGAGCTCTGCCACTAACCACTCCTTTAACAAACATTTCTGTTGAAGTTTTCCTCATCTGAGCATATAGCTATTTGATTAGAAGACCTCCAAGGTTTATTTAAGGCACAACATTTTGTTTTACTGTAGATGTGAATTTTAGAATAAATCATTTGGAAAATACTTGTATTTTTAATTTCCTCTGTGTCCTGAATTTAATAAATGCAGCTGAGAAATAAGCACATTAAGCCAAAATTATGTTGGAAGTAGCGAGCTATCCGCCTTCCTCACAAAAGTTCCATTGTATATATTTTTTTGAAGACAGAACTTTCTTTTCATTCCACAAAGAAAACTGATTTCAGACTTAGATAGCTAAATTAAATATATCCACATGCACTTGATGTATCAAAATTTTGTTAGTAGGAGGTGAGTAAATGGAACAAGTTTCTCTGTCTGTTCAGAACAGGGAAGACTTCATTACCGCGTAGTGGCCCGTGATAAGATTCTGGGACAGCCCTAGGACACGCAGTCTAATTAACTCAGAATGGAGGCCTCTGTTGAAGGGCAGGCAATATTGCAGTAGGGGCCTAGTTAGAAAACTACTTTCTAAAAAGCATTCAGACAAGCCCCTTTCAAAAGGCACACAGACAATTCAAAAGGCAAAATTATAAATGGCTAATGCATGGAGGAAAATGGAAAACTTCATTAATATTCAAAGGATGAAAATTTAAATAACACTCAGATGCCTTTTTATCTTACCATATTTATTAACAAGATTTGTACATATACTTAAGGGTAGAGTGTTATGGGAAATCTCATGGACTGCTTGTGAGAATATAAATTGGCTTATTTTTTTCAAAAAGCAATAGAAAAGTGTGTATCAAAAGCCTTAACAATTGATTCAAATGGCCATACTTTTTGTTTTTTTTTTTTTTTTTTTTTAAGATTTTATTTATTTTATTTTTTCCCCCCAGAGCCCCAGTGGATAGTTGTGTGTCGTAGCTGCACATCCTTCTAGTTGCTGCATGCGGGACTCGGCCTCAGGATGAACGGAGAAGTGGTGCCTCGATGC
Source organism: Ceratotherium simum simum (assembly GCF_057802395.1). Lineage (NCBI taxonomy): Eukaryota > Metazoa > Chordata > Mammalia > Perissodactyla > Rhinocerotidae > Ceratotherium > Ceratotherium simum. The sequence goes on along the minus strand of NC_141909.1, from coordinate 59,624,464 downwards.
GCCGCGGGGATCCGACCCCGGGCCACCAGCATCGCAGCGCGCGCACTTAACCACCAAGCCACAGGGCCGGCCCTGGCCATACTTTTTGAATCAATAATTGTAGTGGTAGGATGTCATGCTTTAAAGAATTCAGAAAAGTGGATAAAAGCTTTTGCAGTGCTAATTATGATAGAAAAAATTAGAAACACCTGAGTGTCTAATGATGAGGATTTCAATTATGAAAGATGCACAGGATATTATAAATTTTATAAGCATTTAAAATGTTTATGAAGAATTTTTAATGATGTGGGGAAAATGTGACATATAGTAAGTGATACAGTATTATTCTACTGTGATAAAATATGTATAGGTACAGAAAAAAAGACTGGAAAGTATCAAAAGTTAAAGCAGTTATCTCTAAGTGGCAGGGTTTTAAGTGATTGTTTTTCACCCCTTTACACTGCTCTCTATTTTTCACAATGAACGGGCATCATTTTTAAAATCTGAATATAAAGTTATTTTTTGATAAAGGGAGAAAGTTCCTTTTGATCATTTTTGGTGATTGTTACATCCCTGTACTCCAGTAAACTGGGCCAAGACATCTAGCTGCAGTCAGCTATTCATTCAATAGTATTTATTAAGTGTCTACTGTGTACCAAGCCCATGATATGTACTGGGGATACAAGGGAAGAGAAGACACCCAGACACAGGCCAGCCCTCGCTGAGCTTACAGTCTAGTGGAAGGTATAGTGCATTAGTTTGCTAGGGCTGTCATAACAAAGTACCACAGACAGTGGCTTAAAAGAACGGAATTTTATTTTCTCACAATTCTGGAGGCTAGAAGTCCAAGATCAAGATGTTGGCAGGATTGGTGTCTTATGAGGTCTCTCTCCTTGGCTTGTAGATTGCCATCTTCTCCCTGTGTCCTCACATGGTCAAACTGTGTGTGTGTTCAGATTTCCTCCTCTTATGAGGACACGAGTCATTTTGGATTAAGGCCCACCCTAATGACCTCATTTCAGTTTAATTACCTCTTCAAAGACCATATCTCCAAATACAGTCACCTTCTGAAGGGTCACATGTACCAGGGTAAGAACTTCAACATATGAATTTGAGGGAGACACAACTCAGCCCATAACAGATAGCAATTAAACAAGCAATTACATCAGGAAGAAGGACTGGAAAAGCTGAGCTCAAAAACTAAACACTATCATTGCGCTCCAAGCACTACTTGTCATCCCTGGGGAACAATGTTGTGTTTACTGTCCTGCAAAACTTGCTGCTTTTAGTCTTCCTTTTCAGTGTGTTTGTATGTTTTGTAGCTTCTTTAACAGATTAATAGGCATGATACAAATTTTCATCTAGTTATGATGAAATGCAACTGACATTTTAAATTTATCTTCTCTTCAGAGTGTCAGAAAATGAAGATTTATTCTTTGATGCCTGATATTACAAAGTCATTCATTATCTTTCAGGGAACAGATTGGGTTGTGAATTGATACCTGCTGAGTTCCCAGATGAGCATATGTCATGATTCCCAAGAAGGACTTGGCTGGTTCTAAGTCTCCAGAGCTGTAAACAAACACAGGTCTGGGGAGTAAACTCTATCCAGTCCAATAACTTCTCTGTGACTCATTTTCAATAATTTTCAAAATTCAGAACACTTTTTCATTCATATATAGAATCTACCTAATTCACAATCCACTTCCTATAAACCTGTATTTCTTTCAGTCTCAAATCCTTCATGGTATGTAGCAGGCTATAAGTAAATTCCTTTTAAATTCATTAAAAGTAAAACAGGAGCTGGCTCTGTGGCCTGGTGGTTAAGTTCTGCGTGCTTGGCTTCGGCAGCTTGGGTTCGGTTCCCAGGTGTGAACCTACACCACTCGTCTGCGGCCATGCTATGGCGGCAACCCACATACAAAATAGAGGAATACTGACACAGATGTTAGCTCAGGGCGAACCTTCCTCAAGTAGAAAGAGGAAGATTGGCAATGGATGTTAGCTCAGGGTGAATCTTCCTTGGCAAAAAAAATAAATAAATAAAAATAGAACAGATTCTTGAGGCCGGATAGATCACAGTTGGAAAATGTTTGTTGTATTGTATTCATATATACAACTCATTGCCCCTCCTTTCCAAGAACAGATAGAATTTTACATAACCATTTGAAAAACAGTAGAAAGTTGGCATAGCCTAGTGGTTAAGGACTTGGGCTCTGACGGCAGCAGCACTGCTTTCCTCCAGAAGGATCATGAGGATGAATTTAGTGAACCCTCAGAGATCCCTTAGAATAGTGTCTGGTGCACAGTGACGTGTGCAATGTGTGAGATCTGCTATTATTAGACTTTGCAGAGCAGAGTTTCCGTTTTGGTGGGATCTTGCTCTCTTACCCCTTTCCCACACTGCATCCAGACTTAGCTCTAGTCAGTTACCCAGGCTCTGGCTCAGTCAAGAGTTAGTGCTCTATGACAGCTTTGAGCTTTCTGTTGATTACTTTTTAGTAAGGTAAATACTTGACCTATTTGAAATTCAGTCTTTGCTTTGCTGGAGCCATACAATTGCCGTGATTCCCCTTTCTATGACGAGCAAAATTAAAATTCGTACAGCTTTGGAAGTATATTTTTAGGTGTTCTTCCATGGACTTGTAAGTACTTCTCATTTCCCTGAATTCCTCCAAGTCGTCTATGAATAGTCCCCTATAGGACAGTTGCCCTCACTGCTCGCTTCCTCTTCAAGTTCTTATGCGAGGCTTAAGGGGTTTACTTTGTTCCAATCTCTGGGGCTTTGTTGTTGTTTGTCTCAGTTTGCAATGCCCTCACTCCTCTTCACCAACATTATCACTCCTTTATTTCCAAATTGGACCCCAAACCTCTAGGATCTTATTGTTTTTATTCCTCTGCTTGGTCCCTGATTAATACCTACATATCTTTTACATTATGTTAATTTGCCTTTATGAATTATTGTTTGAAAAATGTGTTTCTTATGTGTGCCTTTTGTCTCCCTGTTAGATTATAGAATCCTTAGCAATAAAGCATATATCCTTGAATTCTTTTGTAGTTTATCCTACTATATACTCTAAATATTGCTTTTGTTGTTGTTAGTGCCCTGTCTTCTCGTAACAGTGCTCTATCAGACAACGCTCTGCTGCTATTCCCAGGGTTTTCACAGCCAATTTTTTCAGAAGTGGGTGGCTAGGTCCTTCTTCCTAGTTTGGGAGCTCCGCTAAAACCTGTCCACCATGGGCGACCCTGATGGTATTTGAAATACTCGTGGTATAGCTTTCAGCATCACAGAACATGCAGCCATTGCCACAGTATCATGACCAATAGACGGGTGGTTTGGTTCTCTGACAGGGAGACAAACCTGGGCCGCTGGTGGTGAGAATGCCAAATTGTAACCACTGGACCACCAGGGCTGGCTTTGTTTAGTGCTTACTTTGGTCCTTTTATTACTTTTGCCCCTAATCCCAGTTACTCCTCTCCGCCTTGTAACATAGCCTTTTAGCTGGTCTCCTTACAGTTAACGTATACCATCTCGAGTATTTTCTATCCTCTTGTATCTTGTATCCTCAAGTACCTTCTGATATTTGTTTTACTTTTCTCTGTTGCTCAATCTATTTACCGGTCATACCAGTGAAATTAAAAAATTGAAATATTTCTCAGAATATATAAAGGGAAAAAGTAGGTGAAGTGCCCCTCTCCAGGTAGAGTTGAGCCCTTCCCCACAGTATTCTTTATCACACTTTCTTATGTACCTTTCACTTCTCTCTCTCTCTTTCTGGGACTATAAGACCATGTCCTATTAGTTGATTACTCTCTGGCACTTGGCACATTACCTGGAACACATTAAGTGCTTAATAAACGCTTATTGAAGAAATGAAAGATTGAGCAAAGAGATTCACCTATGAAAATAGTAGTGCTTATGCTAGGCTCCTTTGTTTTCCAAAAACCTAGCTTTAGATTAATGCTTTAAAGCATGCGCTCTAGAGCCAGACTGATGGGATTAATACCCCAGACCTACCACTTAGTAGCTGGTGATGGAGGATAAATGATCTCTCTGAAACTAGTTTCCTCATATATCTCATAGGATTGCCGTTAGGAGTTTAATACTTAGACCAGTACTCAGTATATAGTAAACACTCAAGAAATTTAGCTATTATTATTATGTTAAAATGTATTGACATTTACTTATACAAGAGGACAAGGAAAATAGCTGTCACACCATTGTCACCATCTACATTTATCAAGTACTTAGGATTTGACTAAATTCTCCAAAGGCCATGGATAATTCACCTGTCAGCTTTGGACCAACTTTTGGGGATTGGGAGGGAGAGTTTTTATCCAGATAGATAACTGGTGATATGAATATCTAGAATTTTATTCATAATTAAAATTTTCATTTAAAAAAATTTTTGGAAAAATATACATAACCTAAAATTGACTTCTTAGCCATTTTTAAGTGTACAGATCAGTGGCATTAAATACATTCACATTGTCAGGCAACCATCACCACTATCCATCTCCAGAACTCTTTTCATCTTCCAAAACTGAAACTCTGTACTCATTAAAGGATAACTCCTCATTCCCTTCTCACTCCAGTGCCTGGCAACCACCATTCTACTTCCTGTCTCTATGAAATTGGCAGCACTAGGTCCCGCATTATATAAGTGGAATCATATAGTATTTGTCCTTTCGTGTCTGGTGTATTTCACTTGGAATAATGTCTTCAAGCTTCATCCACGTTGTAGTTTGTGTTAGAATTTCATTCCTTTTCAAGGCTGAATACAATTTTTGATGTTAATGGTTGTAAATCGTGCCCTTTCTATTGTTGTGTGTTTAGGTGTTTCTCCTTTTTTTAGCAACTCTAGCTAATGAAAGTCAGGCTCTCTCTTTAAACGTACCCAAGTTTTTCAAGGCCTGAAATAATAGTGGAAGATTGTGGGGGGCGGGGGGGAAAGATAAGTCTAGTATCCAGGAAATCTCATAAAAACATGTCTTTTTGCTTTTATCAGAAATACTAATACTACATTTAAGATACATTTAAGATTTTGTTTTAAAAGCAAAGGAAAAGAGCTGCTCAAATGTGTGGCTTTGTTGTGCTTCAGCAGTGTTTACCACATCATCTTGGTCAATGTAGTCACTGGCCATAACAGGAGAAAATGTGCATTTCCTTGATAGTATTGAGAATGAATTCGCAAGTGATCTCTGCGCTCTGGGGTGGGCTGAAAGGTAAAATGGAAGATGTTTTAACCTGCCAAGATTTGAGTTACAGCCCTTAAAACTGTTTCTTTTCCAATAATTTATAAGATTATTAAAGTGCAAAACTGGATAAGGAAGCTTCTGGCATGTATTTTATTTCAGACAGCAAGCTATTAAAACAGCAAGACATCACGGAAGTAAAGGGCAAAATTACATATAACAATCTTGGTAGTTGAAAAGATATTTTTCACTATGAATGAGGGCTCTGAAAACATGCCTGGAAACTTAATGGGGTATGGATGTTCCCCTTTTCTTATAGGGAAGGAAACTTTGGAAACTTTAAAATGGAATTTGTTTTGTTACCCCAGGTGGAAGAAACATTTTTGCACGCATTATTTGTACCCTGCCTACTACAAAAATTATTTGAGGCGATTGAGAGAATATTAAGGAATGTAGTTTAAGAAATCTGGGTATAAATTCTCCAGCTTGTCTTTTATTGTTCAGGCACTGACCTTTTCTATGAAAAGAATAACAGAAACCTTAACGAAGAACATTAACTGACGACTGTGGGGAATTATAGTTTAGCAGCTTCTCGGATGGTGTGGCTGTGTCTTATCTACCTGGGGTTGGTCAGTTCAGCTCTCTCTTGTAGTTAGGATTTTCCTGGCCTGTAAATAGGGGGACCATATGTTCTAGATTTTCTGGGACAGCCCCAATTAATAATATTCTTTCCTGTTGTTAGACCATGTGTCAAACCATGTGTCCTGATATTTTTATGGAAAATGTGGTCAGCTTACCCATAATTTTCAGTATTTCTCTAATGGGCCTTTCCTTCAAGGTACCTAGAGGCCTCTGTGTCTGGGTTGGGCTATGTGTCCTACTCACTCTGTGAGAGTCAGCTGATATCTTTGCATCTCTGTAGAGCCCAGCCTGCCTTCTCCAACCATCTCCAGAAACCTTCTTTTTCTCATCTCCTACTCAATCTACAGATTGTTACACTCCACCTACCATTTGATTGCGCATGGTCTCATATTGTTCCTATTGTTATATATGGGTTACTCTCATCTCCTCAGCTAGACTGTACAGTCTGGAGGAAAGGAATATCACCTGAATTTCTTCTCTAACCTCCACAGAGCCCCACTCAGTGCTGGGCATACAACAGCTCTTGTTAAAAAAAAAAAGAAAAAGAGAAAAAAAAGATTCATTGAATTTTTTGTCATTCAGGGCAGAGACCCCTTTGAAAAAGTCTCTACTGGAACCCTACAATGAACCTATATATATATTAGGCTATTGGTTAAACCATCACTACATTCTTGTGAGAATTCAAATGTAGATTTTTAACACCAGCTTTCTATTCTAAAGCATTTGATAATAAATATATATACATATTTGGGGGAGGAGGGAAGTAGAAATCCAGACCTTGGTTTCTCGTATGTGCAAAGTGCAAAAGGTAAGTTTTATGACTTCATTATTTTGTCCAAGACATAATTAGACATAGAATTCTGTAATTTCTTTCCTAGGCTTCTCTTCTTTCTGTCCCCTCACGAGGGGTGTCCTCCCGAGCCTTGATGCTCTACTCTCTGCACATTTGCTCCATGGAGTTGCTTACAAGGAAGACACTATCAAGGCGATAACTTCAAAACCAACATCTCTCGAAGCAGCTTTTCCCTGCACTCCAGCCAGCGATTCACAAGCAGGCTAAGGGTATAAGATATGGGGTCAGCGTGGGGAGTGGGAAGTTTGGGGAAACTTGGGCGATGTCAGGAATCAAGGGAGCCTTTTCAAAATATTATTAGCAGATGAGATTAAGTAGGACTAGGGTGGGGTTTAGGCATGGGTGTGTTGAAGGACTCCTGTGATCCTGATTTCAAAGAAGCGCGGTTTCAGACCTCTTAGTACCAATTTCTGAAGGCACGTCTTTAAGGCCTCATATCAGTATGTCTCCATCACCCAACCTGCTCTTTCCAGTGTCCCCATTTCTTTCAGTATTAACATTCTTCTCTTTTCCAAGTAATTGGAATGTTTAAGAGAATTTAATTTGCCATATTTATGTATTTAATGCATTAGATTTATAAGATTATTTAAGTACTTGGGGAAGTACTCATTAGGTTATAAATTTGCTCTGCAGGCATTTGAAATGTTTAAAATAAAAATCAACTCTATTAAATTTATAAATACAGTTTAAAATGTTTAAGGGGATTTAATTATCCAAGTTTGTGCTCATTGTTTAATTTAATTTAGTTTCTCTAACATGAGCTAGCCAAATATTAATCAAAGAAAAGTGAGAGAATAATTAATTTGCATAACAAGATTGCTAATTTAAACTCAAGGAAAACTAGATTTTTTTTTTTTTTGTGAGGAAGATCAGCCCTGAGCTAACATGCATGCTAATCTTTCTCTTTTTGCTGAGGAAGACCGGCTCTGAGCTAACATCTATTGCCAATCCTCCTCCTTTTATTCCCCAAAGCCCCAGCAGACAGTTGAATGTCATAGTTGCACATCCTTCTAGTTGCTGTATGTGGGACGAGGCCTCAGCATGGCCAGAGAAGTGGTGCGTCGGTGCGAGCCCGGGATCCGAACCCGGGCCGCCAGCAGCCGAGCGCACGCACTTAACCGCTAAGCCATGGGGCCGGCCCGAAAACTAGATTTTTAATTTTGCAGCTTTAAAAAATGGAATATCAATTTGATATCCCAGTACATATAAATAGTTTTTTCTCCTCCTGAAGATTCCTTTGCTGTCCAAGACATAAAAACAAACAAGTAAACCTCTGATAATATCAAAAGACAGGCCCCAAATATGTTTAAATGTAAATGACAACTTTTTCCCCAGAGTCTCTTTGCTCCTTATGGTCCTGAAATTTCTGGAATATAAATGATCTACAACAGCCTTTAATTTAAGGAAGGGAATTACTAGCACTTTTTAAATTCCCTGTTAAATACAAAGTTCTTTCAATCATCAGGCATGTAACATGCAATATGTTTGTATTACAAAATGGAATTTGCTCACTTGGTTTGTAGATGATCTGTGTTAATCCAAGCCCATTACAAAAAATTCTTCTATAGATAGAAAAAAATCTCAGATCTGGCACCTCTCCCTTTCTTCCTTGCCACCTAGTTTCTCTTCTTGGGGGCAATCCAAGTAAAATAAAGAATTGTGACGCCAGCAGATTCAAACGCAAATTCAAAGCCTAATATCTTTGATATTGGGAAAGCTGAAACTATACATTGCTCTTTTTTCACTTCTGGACTGTGCACATCTGCTCACATACGACTGCAAACTTATCCACTACTATGGCGCAGGCACACTGTACTTGATTCAAGTTTTCTTTTTGTGAGGAAGATGGGTCCTGAGCTAATCTATTGCCAATCCTCCTCTTTTTGTTGAAAAGATTGGCCCTGGGCTAACATCCGTGCCCATCTTCCTCTACTTTATATGGGACACCACCATAGCTGCGCTTGACAAGCAGTGCGTCGGTCCACACCCAGGATCCGAACCTGTGAACTTCGGTCACTGAAGCGGAGAGCACGAACTTAACCACTACGCCGCAGGGCCAGCCCCTGATTAAAGTCTTGAAAGTCACTTGAGTCTGCCCGGCCTGACTCAAGAGCTTCTTAATTTTATTTATTTATTTTTTTTCCCCCAAAGCCCCAGTAGATAGTTGTATGTCATAGCTGCACATCCTTCTAGTTGCTGTATGTGGGACGCGGCCTCAGCATGGCCGGAGAAGCGGTGCGTCAGTGCGCACCTGGGATCTGAACCCGGGCCGCCAGCAGCGGAGCGCACGCACTTAACCGCTAAGCCACGGGGCCGGCCCTCAAGAGCTTCTTTCATGCACTTGTTCTCCTTATACCGTGGTGATTGTACAGTAGCAAAGAGCCTATACCGTGGCAGATCATGATCACCTCACACTATAGATGGCTACACACTTATTTGCTTTGGAGGCTTCTTGCTATTCATGTTTTTGTTAAGGAAAAAAAAATTCCTACAGCATTACTTTTTGGATTAGTTTAATTGAAGTGTACCCTGTGATTGCAGGCAAATTGTAAAATACAAAACAAACAAAAATTACCATATACAAGTACTTATCTATGTGAACCAATGTGCTATGAAGATTTTCTTGCTGCTGCAAAACCGAAATAAATTAGATATTTGGATGCTACAGGTAATGCAAGATGTAACTCTCCTTCATCATCCCAGAGGAAAAACTTTTGTATTTATTTAATCAACTTTTATTTTTTGGTTGACATTATTATACGCATATGTTCTACATTTAAAGCTATAAAATAAATTGTTCTAATAAAAATACTACTTTTTTTTTTCTGCTTTTTATGTTGGGATTTCACATAAGATTTAATTTTTAGAAAGGATGCCCTGGTAAGGAAAGTATGAAAAGCCTCTGATTTGCATCAAGCTAACAGCTTCCTAGTTTTCCTCTAGGATTCCAGTCCCTTCCCTCTTTATCTTATGTAGCACACCACCAACAACATATTAATTTTCCTGAAGATTTCATGATGTTTCCTCCCTCTTCAGTAATCTATAAGGGCTCTTTGTGGACTATTAAACTGAATTCAACGTTTTGGCCTGGCTTTCCAGGCTGAAATAATCGGTTTAGCTATCCAAATATGTTTTTTCTTAGTCACCCACACAGATCCTCTGGTCTGGAAAAGGTAACCTTAATGCTCCACCCCCACTTCCTCATCCCTTGCCCTTGACAAGTCCTGCTAATCCCTCTGTGCTGAGCCACCACCAGTCTACTAGAGTTGACATGTGAAATGAAGCCCATTTGCCATCAGCTCTTTCCTAGCTCTGCTGTGCTCCGCATCTTGGTTCATTATTGTCCTTAGATCTGAGAGTTCCCCCATGTTCTCACCTACTCTAATTCCTTTTTGTGCTTCACAGTCCACACACCCATAGATGCTTTATTAACTTCCTGAGTTCACGATGATCTCTTCTTCCCATAAGTTTATAATTTAATTTTGCCTAATAGCTTTCTTTTCTGTATGGTCTTCCCGCCAGGATCACAAACTTCTGTATTTCTCCACACGCTTGTGATGACTGTAGGGATCTGTTCTTGAAGGGTGGAAAGAGTTCTTAACTGCAATTACAGGCCCTGAATTTAGTTCTCAGTCCTGTCTGTCACTCACTGATGCTGCAATTTTAACTAAATCATTTAAACTTTCATAGTCTCACTTTTTCCTCCATAAAATGGGAATAATAATATCTGTTGTGCTTTAGAATGGAGTTGTCACAGATGGAGTGGTCTGCTGCTTGTTTTGGCTGGTTACCTTCCTGGAGTCACCTCGGATGAAGAAATGGTTATCAAGTTGTTCCGGTTCAGAAACCCAATCTTATTAACCCATCCAGAGTTGATAGGTTATAAGAATCTGACTCATGAGACTGATAGTTCTCTTTGCTTCTTTTCTGCATTTTCTCCCTAGGTGACCTCTCTAATCCCGAGGCTTCAAATGCTTTATATACAGCAGTGACCCCAAATATCCAGGAAAGTCCAGACCTCTCTACTAAGCATCACTGCCATATATCAAAACGGCCACTTGATATTTCCCCTGGGAGATCTCACATGCTTCTCAGACGTAACATATTCAAACTGAACTCTTGTTCACTCCATAACATCTACCTTCCCACCCAGAGCCACATCTGATCTATTCCTCCTTCATCCTGGCTCATTTTACTGAATGGATGGCAACTCTTCAACCCAATTGCTCAAGCCAGATCCTGGCACTGCTCCTTCAAGCTCTGCCCCTACAGCCAATCTATCACCAAGTCTTAGTAATCCTATCTCCTAAACACATCACAAATCTGTCTCCTTCTGTCCAGTGCCACCACTCTAGTCTAGGTTACCATAATTCCTTGACTGGACTACTGCAAAATTCTCCTACCTGGTCTCTCTATTTCCACTTTAATGCCCCCTAGAATCCATTCTTTACATAGCAACCAGAATGATCATTTTAAAGCACAAATCTCATCAAGTCTATTTTTTTTTTTTTTTTTTTTTTAAAGATTTTATTTATTTATTTTTTCCCCCCAAAGCCCCAGTAGATAGTTGTATGTCATAGCTGCACAACCTTCTAGTTGCTGTATGTGGGACACAGCCTCAGCGTGGCCAGAGAAGCGGTGCGTCTGTGCGCACCCGGGATCCGAACCCGGGCCGCCAGCAGTGGAGCGCACGCACTTAACCGCTAAGCCACGGGGCTGGCCCTCATCAAGTCTATTTTTATCTTTATATTTCCTACTCAAAATAAATCCAAACTGCCTCCAAGTGGCCTCTAAGGCCCTTTTGAATTGGTCCCCGCTACCTCTCCAAGCTCCTTTCATGTGGCCCTTCTCTCCCTTGATCCCTTCCAATCTGCATCCGCCTTTCAGATCCTCAAACACACCAACCTCTTTACTACCTCCTCCCTGACAGCTTTCCCTTCATTCCATTGTCTGGTTAGCTCCTAGCTCCACTTAAAGTATCAGAAAAGCCTTTCTTCATCCTCTAGTCTAATAGAGCACTTAGCACAAGAGGCAGGCATGTTTTTATTTGTGTGATTACTTGTTTGTCTGTCTCCCTTCCTGACTGTAACATGAAGGCGGGAACTACTTACCACTAACTTACCACCGTGTGGTGCCTGCCAAATACTAGAGGCTCAATGAGTATTTGATGACTGACTGAAAGAATACCCATTTATTCACTTTTTAGTGAATAGTATCCAAAGTATTTCTTTTCCTGGAACCTGCAAAACTGACCAAAGGAAAAGTAGTTGCCTGATAAGCATGGACAATCAGAATCAAGGCATTTGCAAGGTGTTGGGAGAAACTTTGTTCCATGAATTTTAAAATCTCTCTTGTCTCATAGGAGCATCCCTCTTGATTGGATTGTGCTGGATAGACATTACCAATTTCTTCATTTTCACTTCTTCAGTTCCTCTGCCCTTCTAATAGGTCCTTGTGATTACAGGCAATTGTGTTGCTTCAGACAGTCAGATTATAATACCATTGATTGGGTAATAGAATTACTCCACTACTAATAACAGCAATCACAACCAGAAACATTTATATCATACTTTATGATTTTCTAAGTGCTCTTAATGTGCATTATCTCATTTAATCTTGGAGTCTGGGCCTAAAGATGCATCCTGCTACCTTGATTCATTTGAATGGTTCTCAAAGCTTCATCTGCAGTAGCTTATATCTGATCCTTTGCTAAAGGAAGGACTATTCCAGTTGAGGGCTGACTTTACGCTTTTTTTTGTTTGTTTGTTTTTTGGTGAGGAAGATTTGCACTGAGCTAACATCTGTTGCCAATCTTCCTCTTTTTTTTTTTTTTTTTTTGTTGCTTGAGGAAGATTAGCCCTGAGCTGACATCTGTGTTAATCTTCCTCTACTTTGTATGTGGGTCACTGCCACAGCATGTCTGACGAGTGGTATAGGTCCGTGCCTGGGAACCAAACCTGCAAACCCTGGGCCACTGAAGCAGAGTGTGCTGAACTTAACCACTACGCTACGGAGCTGGCCCTTGACTTTATGCTTTTCTATGTTGACTTTTGGTAGTTCCATCTGAAGACAGTGAACTTTTCCTCAAATTCTGGAGACTCTTAGTATATATACCCCTCAGTTTACTGACCATATTCCTTCTAGGATTGTTGGGACAGATAAATGAGATAATAATAACAACTAATGTTTGCTGAGTGTTTACTATGTGCCAGACAGAATCCTAAGTGCTCTACACACACTAATTTATTCAGTCCTCATAGCTGCCCCAGGTTATGAGAAGTAAATAGCCTTGTTGTACCCATTTGTAAAGTAAAAGCTGAGACACAAAAAGGTTAAGTAACTTGTCCCTTGCTGATAACTGGGAAAGTTGGGATATGAACCCAGCAGTCTGATTCCAGACACCATGCTCTTAGGTAGCATATATGTGAATGTTTATTCTTTAATAACATTTATTCTTTAATGACATCATTCTTTAATACATTTATCAAAATTCTAAGGAAAACTTACTGTGTGCCAGGCATCAAGCTCAGTGCAGGAACATAGCTTGCACTCTAGTGGGAAAGATGGATTTGGACAAATGATTATGAGTGTGATGTGTGTTATGAAAATGAAGGAACACTAAGCTGTGGAAGCGCAGAGCAGAGGGACCTAGTCTAATCTGGGGGTCAGGGAAGGCCTCCTGGAGGAAGGGCCATTTTAGCTGAAGCCTGAAGTATACGTATATATAAGCTAGACAAAAGGGAAGATGGGGAGATCAACAGTGGGGCAGAGCCTGCCATGAATGCTTGAGGAACTCAAAGAAGTCAGTATGGCTGGAGTTTGTGGAACAAGGAGGCAAGTGGAGTGAGGTGATGCTGGAGAACAAAACACAGGTTGCCATGGCAAAGGGCCTCAGATGCCACGATAAGGATTTGGTATTTTGTTGTAAGGGTCTTGGGCAAGCACTGAAAAGATTTGAAGGAGGGCAGGGTTTTCAAAAGACTGCTTCAGCTGCAGGGAGGAGAAGGTGAGATCAGTTGGGAGGTTGCACTCTTCCGGGAGAGAGAGGCTGGCGGTGTGACCAAGGATGGGGGTGGTGGGGATATAAAGAGGTGGATGGGGTCAAACATGTCTAGGAGGTACAATGAATAGAACTTGGTGATTGGCTGGGTGTGAGGGATGGGAGGGAAGAAGGAGTCAAGGTTTCTGACTTGAGCAAGGTTTTGATAATGGAAAGAGAAATAGAGAATAGGAATGGAAGCAGATTTGGGTGAGGGGATTGATAGGATGATGGACTGAATTTCAGGGGTGTTGAAATAGAGGTGGTTGTGTCCAGTAGGCAGTTGGATTATAAGGGTCTGAAGCTCAGGAAGGAGTAATGGGCTACAGAATTGCTTTAATTCTAAGAAGTACATTTTTTCATGTTTACTATTTCTAAGAATTAGAATGGGCCTTAAAATCAGTTTGTATATTAAAAATAGTGTTTTAAGGGGCCGGCCCGGTGGCATAGTGGTTAAGTTTGTGTGCTCTGCTTCGGCAGCTTGGGGTTCGTGTGTTTGGATCCCGGGTGTGGAGCTGCTCACTGCTCATCAAGCCATGCTGTGGCAGGCACCTCACATATAAAGTGGAGGAGGATGGGCACAGATGTTAGCTCAGGGCCAATCTTCCTCAAAAAAAGGAGGAGGATTGACAATGGATGTTAGCTCAGAGCTAATCTTCCTCACCAAAAAAAAAAAAAATAGTGTTTTAATGGTGAACTCTAATTGATAGTGTCTGAAAACAGATGATATTTTGTAAAATAAGAATATTCTGTAAAAATGTAGCTAATTTGTATTTAACGGTGTTTTTAAAAATCAGAGAAGGAAAGCCTTTAAAATATCCTTTTATTTTGAAGAAAGATTATATGCAGTGAAAGCAAAATTCAGCACTAGCACTGAATTTTGGCACAAACACTAAACTAGTAAAGTTCGACTTAATGAGGCTTTACCATAATTGTGAGCAGCCTTGAAGTGTTCGTTCTTTTAAAGTCCAAATCATTCCTTCCTCCATTTCTACCTCCAACACAATTTTGTCTACATCATTAACTTGATTAGCAGTCTCTGTCCCCACATTACAGAGGTATGCCTTGTCAACCTTGGATAGAATAATGTGCCTTTGAATTATAGGAACTTAAATTAATAGGATTTTAATGTGGTGTGCTTACCTTTTCCCTGAGTGTAAAATGCTGAATCTTTTCATGTAAGTGTGGCAGTGTTTCACATACCCATCACCCCATCCTTAGCCATGTAGGTGGGAGAAGAGTTAAAGAAAGAGTACACCTAGTCTCAAAGAAGAAAAAGACTTCCAGACATCCCTTTCTCAAATCCTACATCATATACTGTCTCTAAAGTGTTTTTTGGCCAATGTACTACCTTGCATTGTTAATTTAATATTCATAACTGTGTCTATAGCCTTGCCAAGTAGATTTTAACCTAGTAGGGGAGCAAACAACTATAGCCACTCCCTACATTCTTGGCTTCAGGGTCCTAACCTGGCTTTCAGCTCCATTTCTATCAGATATTCCTGGATATTTTCAACTGAGGCCCTCTAGGTCTCACATAGACCACCACTTAGTATAGCCAAAGCTCAAGGAAACTTAAAAAACATTTTTTTATTGCCATAAAATATACATAACATAAAACTTACCATCTTAACCATTTTTAAGTGTACAGTTCAGTGGTATTAAATAGATTCATAATGTTGTACAACCATCACCACCATTCATCTCTCAAGGGAACTTTTAAAAACAAAACATTTACTTCCTAACTTGTTCTATGAGGCCAGCATTACCTTAATACCAAAACCAGATAAAGACATTACAGGAAAGAAAACCACAGACCAATATTTTCATGAACATAGATGCAAAAATCGTCAACAAAATATTAGCAAATCAAATCCAACAATGTATAAAAAGAATTATACACGGTGACCAAGTTGAATTTATTCCAGACATGCAAGGCTGGTTCAACATTTGAAAATCAGTCAGTGTAATCCACCACATCAACAGACCAGAGAATAAAAATCATATTATCATATTAATTGATGCAGAAAAAGCATTTGACAAAATCCAACACCTATTTATTATAAAAACTCTCAGCAAACTAGAAATAGAGAGGAATTTCTTCAACTTGATAAACCTATATCTAACATTCTACTTACTTGTGAGAAACTCTATATTTTCCCATTAAGATTCGGAAAAGATAAAGATGTCCTCTGTCACCACTCCTACTCAACAACATACTGAAAGTCCTAGCTAGTGCAATAAGACAAGAAAAGGAAATAAAAGGTAAACAGATTGAGAAGGAAGAACTAAAACAAACCTTTACTGAGAAACAAAGGTAGGCACCTCAAGTCCCTTTTAGAATTTATAGACTTTCTTTATTGCATATTTGTTTCCTATTTCAAAGATTTCTACTCTTATCTTTATTATCGCCCTCCTTCTAATTCCTTTGCATTTAATTTGCTATTCTTTTTCTAGCTTCTTAAGATAGAAGCTTAGATCATGGGGATTTTTGCTTTCTTCTTCTCAAATATATACATTTAAAGTTATGAATTTCCCTTTAAGCTCTGCTTTATCTGTATCCCAAATGTTTTGATATGTCATATTTTCATTATTATTTCATTTAAAATATCTTCTAATTTCACTGCAATTTTTTCTTAGACCTACAAGCTATTTAAAAATATATTGCTTAATTTCCAAACCTTTGGGGGTTTTCTAGTTATCTTTCTGTTATTGATTTCTAGTTTGATTCCATTGTAGTCAGAGAACACACTTTGTATGATTTCAGTCCTTCAAAATTTTTGACACTTTCTTTATGGCCTAGCATATGGTCCATTTTGATAAGTGTTCAGGTGCTGTTGAAAACAACATTATTGCTGCAGTTATTATGTGTAATCATCTATCTATGTCAGTTAGGTCAATCTGGTTACTTGTGTTGTTTGAATCTTCTATATCCTTCCTGATTTTTTTTCTCTGCTTGTTCTACCAGCTATTGAAAGAGGTGGTAAAATCTCCAATAACAATTGTGGATTTATTTATTTAACCTTTTAGTTCTGTCAACTTTGCTTAATATATATTGAAACTATGCTGCATTTTTACAAATTACTTTTACACTATAAATTCTTAGGTGCATACAAATTTAGGACTATTTTATCTTACTATTAATTGACCATTTTATCATTATGAAATGTCTCTTTTTATCTCTAGAAATGTTTCTCCCCTAAAGTCTATAGTGTCTGATATTAATATAGCTATATCAGCTTTCTTTTGGTTAGCGTTTACATGATATATTTTTTCCATTCTTTTTTCTTTAAAATTTTATGTCCTTATATTTAAGTTGAGTCTCTTATAAACAGCATATGGATTTTGTTTTTTCATCCAAAAGCAAATTTGGCCTTTTAATTGGAGTAATAATCTATTAACATTTAATGTAATTATTAAAATGTTTATGTTTCTATCTACTATGTTGTTATTTGTTTTTATTTCTATTCTTTATTCCTTTATTTCTCCTTTTTTGGGGGGGAAGAATCAAGTATTTTTTATTATTCCATTTTTTCCTCCTATTTTAGCTCACTACTTATTAGTTTTTAGAGGCTCTGGATTACTTTACGTTCCTTCTAAAAGGGAGGCAAACAGTTCAGGCAAATCACCTTGCTCCTGTCAAGGGTTGATTTCAGGCTTTGTTAAGGTTGGTCTATTTTGATTTTGCTTTCATTACCAGGCTGTGGTTTTTCTGGGGTCTCAATCAGAAGTTTGGGTGTTGTTGCTCCACCTTGGTGGGCCTTGTACTCCAACCACTAACCTCTTCAGTACCATGCTTCTGTAAAACCTTTGCACAGCAATTTAGCCTCCCAGCTGCTGCTTCCTGTTAGTTTTCTTGCAGTCTCTGCTGTGCTTGTTCAGCTCAGGAGTTGGCAGACACTCAAGGGGAGTTTGCATGTAGCCTTCTGGATTCGCTTCTCCGCAATTCCCTCCTCTCCAGGATTTTACCACCCAAGTCCCAGCCACCTTGGCAGCTTTGAACTCCAATCCGTCTCCTTAGTCCAATAGAGTAATGGATTAACTGCCACTTACTCTACTCTCTGCCCTTTGAATTGGGCCAGGGTGAATATGGAGCTCACCTTGATGTGCCTACCTTCGCTGAGGGATCATTTGCACTGGTTGCTCTCCAGTGCCTTCAAATACTTGTGGTGTGTATTTTGTCCAGCTGTTAACAGTTGTTTTCAGTGGGACAGTTGGTTCAATATAAGCTACTTCGTTATGGCTGGAATCAAAAGTTTTCCTATTTTTTTATATAAACATCAAATCATTCTGTTGTACACCTGAAATTAATGTAATGTTATATGTCAATTGTATATCAATTAAAAAATAAGAAAATAGAAGATATCACCTTAAAAATAAAGTTTTCCTCTTTTACAATTTGGTACACTCTATATTGTAAATAAAAAATCTAAAGGAAGTCAAGAGACTGAAATAAGGAAATTACAAAAGCATAAAAACTGAGTTACAGATCGCAGCACTCCAGTCTAATCCAAGACCATCCTCAAGTCTTTGGGACTTGGCATTCTGTCTGGATCAAATGCCCTTCCTGTCTCACCTTCAGTTTGGTTCTTTGGCAAGAGCTTTGTACTTGGACTGAGAAAACCAAGGTTTGGTCTCTGGGCTTCTATTTATTTATTTTTATTTTATTTTTTATTTTTTTTGTGAGGAAGATCAGCCCTGAGCTAACATCCATGCTAATCCTCCTCTTTTTGCTGAGGACGACCAGCTCTGAGCTAACATCTATTGCCAATCCTCCTCCTTTTTTTATTCCTCAAAGCCCCAGTAGACAGTTGAATGTCATAGTTGCACATCCTTCTAGTTGCTGTATGTGGGACGCGGCCTCTGCATGGCCAGAGAAGCGGTGTATCGGTGCGCACCCGGGATCCGAACCTGGGCCGCCAGTAGCGGAGCGCGCGCACGTAACCACTAAGCCATGGGGCTGGCCCTCCGGGCTTCTATATAAATTTTGTGTGATCCTGGACAACCTCTTCCTTTCACTACTTTGGTTTTATCATGAGTCAAGGAGGATGGTCATTAATGCCTGCCTTAAGTCTTTTCAGGAACAAGCAGGACAAGTGCTTGCACTGTCTTCTAACGGAGCTGGTGTGAGATCAGCTTAGCTGTGCAGGCAAAGTTCACAGAGTATCATCCCCATAGAGATGTGAATGCTTTAACACTTTTCCAGCTCTTGGACAACTTCTTCTTATGCTCTACTTTTCTTTTCTCTCCTTAATTAGAGCTATAAATTAGACACAAATGTGATTGCTCTTTCCTCCTCCATCTGGGTCAGACTGTCTTGCCTAGCCCCCAGAGTGAAAAAGAACACAGATGTTTGAGTGGGACACTGGTTTTAGGAGAGCTGGCTGGCCAGGCAGGCCTGACCAGAGACAATTCCCTGTAGACAGGCCATAGAGGAACCCAAACTATGAGAAACGTTTTGGTCAGCATGGAAACAGAACAAAAAGAGCCATTTATATGATTCAAAAGTTGAATGGCATTAAGTTTGGACAGCCAGATGGGCATACTGTTATGATTGGAACTCCCGGATCTAGCATACCTTCATGTCTTTCTGCCTTAATTCATGTTTCTCCCCCTAGAATTCCATCTGTTCATTTTTACTGAGCACCTACTATGTGCTGAAAACACGTAGTAATACAAAGACACAAAGCCTATAGGCTAGTAAGAGTGTAAATTTGTACAATCTCTAAAGAAGGTAATTTTACAATATTTTTCATCTTCTGAATGTGCATAACCTTTGACCAGCTATTCTGCTTTAGGAATTACTCATATATGTGCATTCAGCCTACAGTGTAACTAGGACTATTGACAAATGTTTAAATAAATGCAAAGTATATGATACCAAATTAAGATAAGTACTATAAAGGAAAAACAGGTGTATCATTCAGGGTTCTGCCAGAGAAACAGAACCAGGAGATTTTATATATATATATATATATATGGAAGAGAGGGAGAGGTATTTATTACAAGGGCTTGGCTAATGCTATTGTGGTGCTGTCTAGGCAAGTATGAAATCTGTAGGCCAAGCCGTCAGGAAGAGCAGGGTGGAAACTCTTGGGCAAGAGCTGATTTGCTGCTTGCAGGTGGAATTTCTTCTCCCTCAGGGAAACTTCAGTTTTGCTTTTAAGACTGATTCGATGAAACCCACCCAGATTACCAAAGATAATCTCCTTTCCTAGTAGTCAGTTTAAGTAGATGTTAATCACGTCTACAATATACCTTCACAGCCACATCAGACTAGTGTTTGATTGACTAACTGGGTACTATAGACTCATGTGTGGACACTCAAAATAAACCAGCACAAGAGGGTTAAAAATATGTTCTTAAGATGCATTCAATGGAAGAAACAGAAAATCTAAATCAAAGTGTCTTAAACAATAAATTTATTGTTTACAGCACAGGAAAACCAGAAAGAGGGTGGGGTGCTTTGGCTCAGGCTGTCTGCGTGGCCCTCCCCCTCCTTTGAAGGCTGCTTGACAAGATGGCTGCAGCAGTTCCAGGCCGCATCTGCATGAGGAAGAGAGAGACCATCTCTTCCTGTCACTCTCTCTGAGGAGTAGGAAACTTTTTAGATACCTCCAGCAAACCTCCTGTCACATCTCGTTGCCCTGAATAGGGTCATGAGTCCATATTTGGGCTAACCTTGTGACTGAGGAATGCTGTGCACTAATAGGCTTCCTTAGTTTTGAGGTCTTGAGTCAGTCAGTAGTGAGGGGAATGGATGGCTATGATTGCCTTAGGCCAAGGCCTCCCAAACTTTTTGACAAAGAGTGCTTGTATGGCTGGCAGACTGGAACGGCTCAAGCAAGCACCCTGGGGCTCCAGACCACCCAGAGTCCACCTGGCTGTCCCAAGGGATAAATATCTCTGCACATCAATGGGTAGCAACATGTTTGTCAGGTTAGACAATTAGGTACCACCCCCTGGGGATAGAGTCCATTCCCAAACTACGAGACTTCTACTCAATGGGGAGGAGTGGAATGGTTATTGAGGATACAGTGAGTAGTAAGGTGAGGGGACAGGAAAGGTCTAGGAACCAAGGATGTTTCCTGAGGTTCTGGTTTCATCTATTGGGTAGATGCCAGGGGTGTACTGGAGCTGGATTGTGCTGGCTCACAAGAGCATACTTGACCTATATTCAGTAGTGGATCTATTTATACCACAGCAATTGGCAAATGCTACAAATCAGTGTTTTTTTTCTGGGGAGTTAGTTGTTAAACCTTTACCAGCACATGGAGGTAGTATGCCATGCCTCAAGACCGAGGCACGCTGGGGGAAGAACAGACTTGGTCTTTATTTCTCTGTTGGGATCACGCTCATTTTTTTTGGTTGAGATGAAATTCACATAACAGGGCCAGCCCGGTGGCTTAGCGGTTAAGTGTGCGCGCTCCGCTGCTGGCGGCCCGGGTTCAGATCCCGGGTGCGCACCGACGCACCGCTTCTCCGGCCATGCTGAGGCCGCGTCCCACATACAGCAACTGGAAGGATGTGCAACTATGACATACAACTATCTACTGGGGCTTTGGGGGGAAAAATAAATAAGTAGAATTATGAAAAAAAAAAAAGAAAGTAGCTTCTAAAAAAAAAAAAAGAAATTCACATAACATAAAATTCACCATCCTATTCATCTTTTTTGAAGTTCATTCAAGCTCATGGATTATCTCTTCTTTATTTATTTTCATTATAATATTTTATTTTCAGTCAGTAACACGTTTACCTGGTTCAAAATTCAGAAGGTACAGAAAAATATCCAGTAAAAAGTTTCCCTCCCACTTCTGTCCCCCAGCTATCTAATTTCCTTCCAAAACCAATGTTAATGGATTTTTTGGTATACTTTCTGAAAATTCTGAAATAAATTCTTAGAATATTTTTAAACACACACACGTGCACGCTGCTCTGAACTTGCTTTTCTTCATTTAACAAAATGTCTTAGAGATGGTTCCATACCAGTACATACAGAACTTCCTTATTCTCTTTTACAGCCTCATGGTAATCCATTTACACATAAACAGCTGTTGTGAATGACTTTGAACATACTTCCTTTTGCATATATGTGGATATATCTGTAGGACCAATTCCTACAAGTAGAATTGCTGGTCAAAGGTTACCTATATCTGGAAGGTGAATGATGTTAAATTGTCTTCTGTTGAGACGTATGAAGTGACACTCTCAATAGCAATGGGTAGTATTTCCTCACAGCCTCACCCACAAAGTATGTTATCAAACTTTTTGTTCTTTCCAATAGGAAAAAAATGATATATCAGTGTGATTTAAATTTCCTTTCCTTTTATTATGAGAGAGGTTGAGCATCTTTTTACATGACTTTGAGCCATGTCTATATCCCTTTTTGTAAACTGTCTGCTTGTATCCTGTTTCTATTTTTTCTATTGGGTTTTTGGTATTTTTGTTATTAAATTTTAGGAGTTCTTTTTATCTGAAGGACATTATTCTTTTGTGATAAGAGTGCAAACACTTTTTCCCATTTGTCATTTGTCTTTTGGCTTTGTTCCTGGTGGTTTTTCCCATGCATTTAAAAAAAATTTTTCATATGGATAAATCTACCAGTTTTACGTAGTTGAATCTTTTATGGCTTCTTGGTTTTATGTAATACTTCACCACTCCAAAAACTATAAAAAAACTATTACAAAATTTAACTCATTTTTTTCTAGTACTTTTATGTTTTCATTTTTACATTTAAATCTCTGCTTCCTATGGGTTTTGCTCTATTTTTTTTCCATGTGGTTATATGGTTGCCTCAATATTAGGTATTGGATCATCCATCTTTTCCTCCACTGTTTCGAAATGCCACCTTTAGACGTTAACTTATAGAAAAGAAAACAGGAAGGATTGGGACCTGCTGTTTAGACAAAAGAGGGCTCTTCTTGTCTTTGGGAAGTGACAGCAGAGGCCTACAGCTACCTGCTTGTAACAACAGATTTCTATGTTTGCTTAAGTTTCCCATGAAGAATTCTGTGTGTCACAAGGGTGGGACAGGGAACATAAATGTCCTTGGGAAAGTTGGGAAACTGAGTTACACAATTTGTTGATTTTGTTTTTTCTATTGTTGTTTTTTTTGGAGGGGAAGGTCATACAAATGAGAGAAGGAATTGAATGTAGAACTAAGCTACATTTTGGGTCTCTGGTTTCAACTACTTGGTTACTTCCTTTGTCGAGAAGTTCCTTGTCCATTTCTTGGGTAACATTAATTTTACTATGAACTATAATTACAGAGAATAAAAGCAGGAATGGTAAATAATATATTAAATAATCTATATCAGAGAAAGTAAAGCTCCTACTCATAAAATAAAATGCTTTGACCATTGGTTTACAGAATGGAGAATTTCCTCTCAACCAAAACCAATCCTGGCTCAGAATCTGTAGATAGGGCCGGCCCCGTGGCTTAGTGGTTAAGTGCACGCACTCTGCTGCTGGCGGCCCGGGGTTCGGAACCCCGGGCACGCACTGATGCACCACTTCTCCGGCCATGCTGAGGCTGCGTCCCACATACAGCAACTAGAAGGATGTGCAACTATGACATACAACCATCTACTGGGGCTTTGGGGGAAAAATAAATAAATAAATAAAATTATAAAAAAAAAAAAAGAAAAGAAAAATCTTTAAAAAAAAAAAAAAGAATCTGTAGATAGTGGGACCTTCAACGGTCATTGTTTATGAGGTTAGGAGAAGAAAGAAAAAAAAAGGAGGAACTGCAGATAGCTGACAAAGGGACCGGAGGTTGCGGCTTTGTCATATGCTGGCCTCCGGAAATGGTCTAGGACCAGCACACAAGAGCCCTGTTGGTCTGGGCAGGTGAACGGCCAGGCAGTTTGCTCATTCTCATTGCACCTTCTCCACAGCATGGGGGGCTGAGCTGCTGAGTGGAGCTGGCGGGTGCGACAGGCAACCTACTGGATAGTTCAGGGGCATCCCCACATAGGGAAGAAGCCTTGGCTAGCCGAGGCTTGAAAAGAAAAGTAACTTAATCATCCTAAGTACTCCTAAACACCGGGAGAACCTGGCACGGCCTTCCTCTTTCTTTTGCCTACATGGCCTTATAGTTGCTGCTTTACCCTTTGTAAGGTCCTTGGTGTTAATTTCAATTTGATTTCACCTCTATGTATTGAGATGGGGAAAAGGAGGCCAACAGAGAGGAGAGACACATTGTGTTGTCCCAACTCTATAGAATGACTCTAGGCTCCATGTACATCCCCACACAAAAGAAATCTTAGGTAGGGTATAAGTAGAGAGCAACCTGTGGGATCTTTGGCTGCTGATTCCCCACAGTAGATTGTTGATTAGGACTGACTTTAGCATAACAGAACCTTATTCTTTGTAAAACTGGGAGGTAGGGAAATCTTGTCCTTCGTCTCGTTTTTTCAAACCCCCAATTCACCCCTCACTCCCCTCTCACACTCTCTAAGTGGTCCTGTGGCCCTCAGCACCTGATGCATGATTCTTTCAGTCTCAAGGTCGTGAGACAGTGGTAAGGAGCTTATTCCCTGTCACAGCCACTGACCCATCAAGTAAAGAAGGCCAAAACACTGAAATAACTACATCCCCAAGTAAAATATTAAGCCCATGTTATGTAAAGAAAGTACAAAATGATTAAGTAAGAATAACACAAACACAAATCACATTCTTAATATGATTAGGAATCACATTGCCTCTTGCAGAGGAGGAGAAGAAAGAGAATGTACTAGTAGAGAAAGTAGGGAGAAAAGAAAGAGATAAGATATAGGAGGGGGCCATGGATTCAGTGGAGGAAAGTGACAGTGTTGACTCTTGTATATATTCCCCTTTGAAGTGTCAAAATTTTAAAAAACAACTATGTCCAGTTTTCCATTGCTTTTATCCTTAACTATAGAGGGTCAGTTCTGATTGAGGCAATTAAATCTTCATCCACAGTGAAAATCATTTTCTAACCTGCAAAAGTAAGAACTAAAGTTAACTACCCCAAGGTCCTGTCAGAAGCCAGATGTTATGGGCTGAACGTTTGTGTCCCCCGAAAATTCATATGTTGTAGCCCTAACCCCCAATGTGATGGTATTAGGAGAGAGGGCTTTGGGAGATAATTAGGTGTAGATGAGGTCG
The DNA here is from genome assembly GCF_057802395.1 of Ceratotherium simum simum. Classification (NCBI taxonomy): domain Eukaryota; kingdom Metazoa; phylum Chordata; class Mammalia; order Perissodactyla; family Rhinocerotidae; genus Ceratotherium; species Ceratotherium simum. The sequence goes on along the minus strand of NC_141909.1, from coordinate 59,599,622 downwards.
TGATGGTGGGACCTCATGATGCGAAAAGTGTCTTTATAGGAAGAGAAGGCAGAGAGATCCTGCTCTTGCCACATGCGTGCACCAAGGAAAGGTCATATAAGAATACAGAAAGGAGGTGGTCATTTAAAAGCCAGGAAGAGCTCTCACCAGAAACTGAATCTGCTGGCGCCTGGATCTTGGACTTCTACCCTTCAGAACTGTAGAAATAAATGTCTGTTGTTTAAGTCACCCAGTCTATGGTATTTTATATCAGCCTGAGATGACTAAGACACCAGAGAACTGGAGAACCACCTATTGACTAAAGGTCACAGTTGTAGTAGGGGTTGAGATGGAGTATGTGTGAGTATGCCAGGAATCTGCATTTAAAGGTCATCTGAAGGATTCTGATTCCACTGAGAATCACTGGCTGGCCTCATATGATATATCTGCATTTCGATATAGGTCTCTTAAATGCCGGGTTGCCTGCAATACACAAAGGAATGTGTCACCAATGGTGGAACTTCAGGTGCCACTACAACTAAAGATTTATTTCCTTGGAGGGAGCAAAGAATTTTCCAGTCTTTTTCAAGGAAAAAAAAATTTTTGTTTTTCAGTTTCAACTCTGCCATAGGCCAGAGATGTTCCTATAAGAGATCCTTTCTGGACATATTACGTCAAAATATTTTTTCCCTATTTCTCACCTTTTTTATCACTTGTACCTATGCTAAGTGCTGTTTATTTAGCAGCACTGCTGGGAAAAGGGAGAGGTTGTGTGTGGGGGCCCTCTCTCTCTTCAGCTATCATCAGCTTCCCTGGCTCTGCTTCTGCAGGATGGCAGGGAGAGTCCCACCCACTGTGACTAACACCCCTGTTGAAGCACTTAATTGCTGTCCCCCCAAGCATCTTCATAGCATAAGTACAAGCATGCTACATCCCCCACCCCCACCCCACTCAAACTGATAACGGATAAGCTGCTGCTGGGGGGCAGTGGTGGTGATATTGGGGGTGGGAGTGGAAAGTGATTCACTTTCTACTCATTTTCTAGAACCTTCCATAGCAGAGTGCCATTAGAGAGCTGGCTAATGCAGCCTCTCATAGTTAATGGAGCCAATGATAATTTCATCCCCAAGAACATTGTTGGTTTGGGGGCAATGATTTGCATTTAATGAAAACAATTTTCCACAGCCTCTAGAAAACACAATTTGGCTCTATTGTGGTGGAAAGTGCTTACTTTCTTTCATACCAGCCCAATGAAGTTTTCAAAGTTCAGGAACTTTCCTCACTACTGGTGGATTAATAACTACAGATGGAAATTTCTTTGGTAGCAGATTGAGGAGCCGTGAGAGGGTAAACAGCTCTTGGAAGACTCTTGCCACCTAAAGCAAGAGGAACTGGTTTTCTGCAACTGGTTTTTTAACATCACTGGGGAAACTGATTACCCTCCAGGTAGAAGCGCTGTAGCTGGTTTGTTCTGGATTGTCATGCCTGCCTCCTTCTCAGTCCTTGCCTTGTGTCAACCGTAGTTCCACCTCCCTTGGTTTCCATTTCAGAAATGCAATTTCCCTGCAATGGCTCTTCTCTGACAACCTGGGCACCCCGGGCTTCCTCTGGCCACATCTTGCTTCTAAGACAAATAGGCAACTTTAATTTGGACTCCCAAGTGGAAATAACAGATAGTCATCAAGAACAGAGGGCTCTTGCCTGGGCTTGCTCAGAAAATCCCCTTTGCAGTGGAGGGTACAGCTGTCTCTTCAGCTTCCTGGTTATACATCCCTTGTCAAATTGTCAGGAAGTTTAATTCTGTCAAATATTAACCCTTGTCCTGAAAGCGTTGCTCAGTTCTTTAGTGAAGAGAGATGAGGTAGGAAGTAAAGGAAAAGAGAAAAAGAAAGGGCATGTAGAAAGCAAATAGAACAAGAGACAAGAAATAAGAGAGGATCAGAAGAGGGAGAGGAGACAATATTAGTTGCAGGACCCAGCCGTTCAGCTGGACTCAGGGGTCTTCTAACTACCTGCTCTGTGTACTCGGATCAGCTGTCCCACCTCTGTCCACTGCTCTGTCAGAGCTTCATTCTTATTGTCATGGAAAAAAAATAATTACCGAGTGAAAATGGTTAAAAACAGCATGTACACAATGGTCCCCTTTTTAAACATATGTTGGCATAAATATCTGCAAGGCTATAAATTAAAATTTTAAGTGTTATCAATGGTAGGATTACAGACGACTTTTTATTCTCTTCTTTTGGCTTATCTATATCTTCTGCATTGAATACCTATTGGTTATAATAGAAAAGTTAAAGTTATCCAAAAAAGAGAAGGGAAAGGACAGATACAGAGGAAGAAAAATATGGAGTTGAAAGAAGGAGACAAAGTTTTTTGAGGTATGTGATAATCTAGATATTTAATCAAGCTACAAATTTCCCAGTACTACTTGCCTGCTCTTTGTACTCAGGGAAGTCATTTGACTACTATTTACAGTTTTTTAAGGACTCTAATTTTTAAATCTTTAGAGCTGGATTTCTTAACCAGAGGTGCACATGGGAATCAGTGGGGAAACTTGATCAAAATATCCTTGCCAGGGTCCCACCCTCAGAAGTTCTGATTCAGAATGCCTGGGTAGGACTCATTTGAAAAACCTTCCCCGGTGCTCTGACACTCATCCTGGTTGAGCATTCCATGATGTGCAAAATGATTCACTGGGGAGCAGTAGGAAAATATTAGAACTTCTAATTTTATTTATTTTCTATTGCATCCTTTAAAAATCTCTACTTGTATGTGTATCAATATCGTAGATAATATTGATATAGTAAGACATATAATTTGCAAATAAATACATTCACATATTTGAGGGTGTGTTAAAAATGACATTTCCTTATAAGGAAGTCAATACAAAAATTTGGAGATAACTGCTTCAGAGAATTCATTATGGGTGGGATAACTCAAGTGTTCAACCAAATTGGAAATTCTTCTCCAGGCTGAGATGACGACTGGATAAATTTCACACTCCTGACAATGACTCACTTTGACCTACTTTGTTACCTTCTTAGAGGTGTATTGCTATTTACTGGTCTCGTGTCATCCTTTGTGGGTATATGCTCTCCCCCAGGTAGGCTGCAGCTGTCTCCTTGGTAAATACACATGCACGTTCATGCCCCTGCTACGGAGATTAGCACTGGGGAAGCTCGCAGAGTCTTTAAAAGGCTGATCATTATTTCATGGTTCCTACGTGCTATCCTCTTATGGCTGCTTTGAAAAAAGCAACTAGATTGTTAACTTGAAAAGGAAAACAATGAATAATAATTAGTAAACAAATATCGATTAAAAAATGAAACAATAGAAAAAGATAAAGGGTAAGAAGTAAATCTTCCATGTAAAGATGGAGAATTGAGCACGCACACATCTCTTTTTTTCTCTTTTCTGAAACCTCACTAAAATAATGGTAAATTAATTTTTTTAAAGGGAAGAAATAATAGCAACAAAAAGTTTTTTTTTATCTCCCCATAGCAACAAAATTTCAAAAGCTGGAAAGTAAGAAATGTGGCCAATGAAATAGCAGACACAGGAAAACTGAATCCTAAGCCAGCACTGGGGAAATTTGAGAAACCGACCAGAATCTCCTAAAGGCTCAGGAATCGGCAGCACCAGATACCTGTGGAAATGAGGTGGGGGCATGCTAAAACCAGAAGGAGTGGTTCAAAGTCTATTTAGGACTATTTAGGAAGCAATTAGACTCCCAGATCTTCTCCCATCTCTGCACTGCCAGGCCAGTATCCCTTTCCCCACTGTAGAGAGACTAGAACAGAAGGTCTGTGGATTGGAGGACACCATGCAGAGTTGAGGACGGGCTGATGTACCGAAAACAGAAAGGTTAACAGAATAGATAGAGACCCACAGCTCTTTCCCCACTGGGCTCCCACAATGCCTGCAGCAAGAATTATATCCATCAAGCATAAGCCTGAAAGAGTCCTCTCTGGAGAATTTGGTCTCCCCAAGACGTTGGGGGTCCTCCAACCAAACAGCCCAGCCAGAACATATAGTGGAGTCTCTGGTCCACAAGTCTCTACAGATTCAGACCTTCCACTCAGCTTCTCAGCCCCTATCCTGTTTTTTTTTTTTTTTGTGAGGAAGATCAGCCCTGAGCTAACATCCATGCCAATCCTCCTATTTTTTGCTGAGGAAGACTGGCCCTGAGCTAAAATCTCTTGCCAATCCTCTTCCTTTTTTTTTCCCCGTTTTTCTCCCCAAAGCCCCAGTAGATAGTTGTATGTCATAGTTGCACATCTTTCTAGTTGCTGTATGTGGGACACCGCCTCAGCATGGCTGGACAAGCGGTGCGTTGGGATCCGAACCCGGGCTACCAGCAGCAGAGGGCGCACTTAACCGCTAAGCCATGGGGCCGGCCCCTCAGCCCCCATTCTTAAATAGGAGCAGACAATCAAGGTTTACCAGACATTGAGGAGAGCCTCTCACATGAAATACAGAGAACGAAATGAACAGAAAAAAGCAACTTGGAGGAAGGAGAGACTATGCAGGTTGAAGAAAATGTCAAATACCCCCTGATTAAGGTCCTCAGAACTAAGATATGTAACCATCAAATTAGAAAAATGAGCATTCAGGGAACAAATCAGAACTCTTGGAAATTAGAAATATGATAATAAAAGTAAAAATTCAATAAAAGGGTTACAAAATAAAGAAGAGTAAATCTCCCTGAAATTAGAGAAAAATGGACAAATGAAAGGAAAGATAAGAAAAATGAGGAGCCCAGAACAGGAGATCTAATATATGAAAATAGGATTTCCAAAGAGAGAGAACAGAGAAACCAGAAGAGAGGAAATCATTAAAGACATAATTCAAAAATATTTTCCACAACAGAGGAGCATGTGTTTCTGGAATGAAAGGGCCACCAAATGTAGGCACAAGGATTGAAAATAGACCTTCCCCCACCCCTCAAGGCACATCAGTGTGAAATCTCAGAACAAAGAGGACAAAGAAAAGATACCACAAGCTTCCAAATAGGAGGGGAAACTAGGTCCTATATAAAGGATGACGAATCAGAATGGTTTCAGACTTTTCCACAGCAACTCTGGAAGCCAGACAGCAACAGCCTCCAAATTTCTCAAGGAAAATTATTTCCAATTTAGAGTTCCACACCTAGCCCAAACTATTGCTATTATTTCAAGTGTCAGGGTAGATGAAGAACATTTTCAGACATGCAAGATCTCCAAACTTTACATCCCATTCCCCCACCTCAGGAAGTCTCCAGAACATGTGTCAAAATGTGGAGCAAATCAAGAAAGAGGGTACCAGAGTTCACCCAGGAGGGAGGCGAGAGAATCGCTGGGACGACAGTGAAGGGAGAGCCCAAGAGGAGAGTCGTGTCTCAGGTCCAGGTCTCAGCGCATTAGAAGGCTTGGGAGAGACTGTTTGGGAGATTGGTGAGACTATTAGAATATCTGAAGATTCTGAATGTCTTGATAGCAGACATAGACACATGGCAAATATAAATACATAGAAAATGAAGCCAACGAAAAACAAGACGCTTATTAGCTCCAAAGACAACAAAAAGGGATGCAGGAAAGGAAGAGTTATCATAATTTACTATAGTCCAGCTGTGAATGGTGTTTTATAGTCATAATAACACAAACACTGAATAGTCTCCTAACCAAGATTACAACATAAGTGTATTGGAAGAAAGGGGGATGTGGAAGAATGAGAAAGTATGGTGGGGGCAGCAGGAGGAAGGACACCAAATCCTTGTCTTCTGTTGTGGGGACAAATCAGATAATGGCTAACATTGAAAAACAAGGAATAGTATTTGAAGCATGTTAACTTAGAGACCTGGGGGTAAATACCTAAAGAACCATCTGAAAGAGGTAAGAGTGTGGAAAATGGTGAGGAGAGGTTAGGGGACTTCTGTTTTTCATAGCAAGCCTTGTAGAACTATCTGACATCTTAGATTATGTGCTTGTGTAACTCTGGGTGGGGTGGTGGTGGCGGTGGGGAGAAAAACAACAAAGTACCTGTTAATACTTTCTTCAGGAAAAAACAAAGTAAATCTCCTTTCCTCCCTGGATTCTAATTCCCCCAGCCTTGCTTGCTAGAGACCCTTGCTGCTCCTCGTGAATCCTCCCAAAAATACTCTGTGGCTGCACACTAATGCTTGCTTCATAAACTGCAGCACTGATGGAATCTTGTGGTCCACCATGATCTCTGGTCAGGACTCTTGAACTGAGACATCTAGGCCAGGTTCAGTTTTTGAGGCTCTCAACACATTAAAAAAGTAAAAGTTGCAAAAATGGGATTATAAAACTGTGGTAGGCTTTATATGTTTACACGAACAAATGACCACATTTACCAGATGGCAGATATGTCAGAATTCTAAATCTCAGGGCCTATGTGAAAGTGGCCTTCCTGCACCCCTCCAAGCGCCGGCCCAACTCTGTGACCAGCCTTAGCTCAGGATCCTTCTCTAATTTTACAGTCTTCCCCCACCCTGCCCATTATTGTGCTATTTCCTTCCCTTCTACAGAATGTGTGTTATTCTGCATTTGCCTTCACTTCCCAGCAACTCCTCCGGCACTTTCTCACCGTGCTGTCACCTGTCCTTTGAATCAGTATTCTCTCCATCCTAACAACCCTCATAATTAATTAAGATGCCCTCCTCTGCTTGTTTTCCATTTTGGTACCACATTCAGAGTTAATGAGCGTGCTCACCATTCCATTATTCAGGTCACTGATGAAATGTTACATCACCAGGCCTGATCTCTGTGGACACGACATTTGTTATGTCCTCCCAGATTGATAATAATCCTCTGTACTCATTCTCTAGGCATGCAGCCATTCGTAATTATGTGGTTTAGAATTTAAATTTTAGACCAGTAGTTTGCAAACCTGGAGACACCAAGGGAGATTTTAAAAATATGGATCCTGGATCTTACAACAATCCTATCACACTATGTTCAAAACTTGGCCCAATAAATGAGCCTGGTTACCTGTATCTTAGATACAGAATCTTCAAAGAGAAGAAGAGTAAAATATTAGAGATGGCTTGCAGAGCCTTGCAATAATACAAAGGAGAAGTGACAGGATGTCAGATTTTAAGTTCTAGTTTTTCTTTTCTTGCATTCTAAAGGAAAAAAAAATTTAAGAACTTGGTCCTGAGTGTTGTATTAGTTTCCTATTCCTGCTCTAAAAAAATTACCACAAATTTAGTGGCTTAAAACAACACAAATTTATTATCGCACAGTTCTGGAGGCCAGAAGTCTGACACGGGTCTCACCGAGCTAAAATCAAGGTGTCAGCAGAGCTGTGTTCCTTTCTGGCTCTGTTTCTTGCTTTTTCCAGCTTCCAGAGGCCACTCACATTTGCTGGCTTGTGGCTTCATTTCTCCAGCAATGTGGAGTCCTTTTCACTCTGTTATCTCTCTGACTTTCTCTCCTCCCTCCTTCTATTTTTAAGGGCCCTTGTGATTACATTGGGCTCGCCCAGGTAATCCAGAATAATCTCCCCATCTCAAAGTCAGCTGATTAGCAACCATTTGTTTTTGCTATGTAAGGCAACATATTCACGGTCAGGGAACAGGACGTGGACATCATTGGGGGTGGAGGGCATTATTCTGTTTACCACAGGAGCATATTCGATTTTCCCCTAATCATTTTTAGGTATGATATGAGTGGATATAAAACTCTCCTGCTAGAATTCCAGATAAAGTTCACAGCCCGTTGGGCACAGTGGCACACCCTGCCTCATACCTAGAGGTCTACTCAGGAACCAAAGGACCTGCTGTGACCAGGGTCTGCTCCCACATCCAGCTGCAGCGCAGTTGCACACCCCTTGGCTCTGGAGACCACCTCATTAGGCCAGTAGCCCCCATCATGGGATCACTGTGTTCAATGTAAACTGGAATCTCTTTCCCATTGGCACTGGGGGAGGGAGGACCTGGGACAGTAGCAATAAGATCATTCTGGGGTAACCTTGATCTGCTCCCAATCTCTATGTCTGCACAAAGGATTCTAAGCCATAAGCTCCCATGAGGAGCACCTGCTGCCTTCGTGTGTTTTCCACTGAATCAGGAGCGCTACAGGTGGGGTCCCGAATTCTGTGTTCTTTAAAACTTCCGGTTTAATTCTGTGTATAATCAGGTTTGGGAACTACTGGTTTAGACCATAGTTTTTAGTCTACCGAATATATTGCAAGGATTAAAATTTAAACCTTGCTAAAATCAAGATGTGCTAGTAGCATCTATTGCTTTTTTGGAAATGTCAGTTATATAAACATATATAAATTTCTCTCTGATAGAAGGAAATCAGATTAAAAGGATGCTCTATTTAAGAAAATCCAATGGATTGAAACTAGATTTTCAAATATATAGATTTTCAAAAATAATAGTAATAATTAGGGGGTAACAATTCACATTACAAAAAGAATTCACTGTATTTTTTCCTTTAAACAACAAATCCCCCTAGGTCTCTTTAAGTATCAATTTACAAAAATTCAGTTTATGTTTTGCTTTCAGGACCTGAATCCTGAAGGAGTTTGTAGAATTTGATTGGTCTGTAGAGTCTGTTGCCCAAGTCTTCTTCCCTGGTGTCCCAGCTGCCAGCCTCGCACAGGTGTGCTTTCTCGGCCACACCCTTGTTTCTGTGGTGGAGCCCATGTGGCCCCACCTTTAGGCTCAGCACTACACTCAGCCCTGGGATGAGTTCTGAGGTCACAGGAGTTTCAGGATCCCCAGCTCAGCACTGAGAACAAGCATCAGACAGCCCTGCGGTCCTCACTTCTGATAATCGAGCTCTCAGCTTTCTCCCCGATGTCCTAGCCTACAGCTTGAGCTTCGCGTGGGGTTTCTGTCTTCCTTGGAGCTTCCTTACTGCTCCCTCAAAGGCAGGCTCTGAGGATGTTTAACTTGAAACCTTAGCCACATGCACACCGTGCTCTTGTCCCTGATGAGACAGGCTCAGACCCATTAACCAGTGGTGCAGAAGTGGCCTTGTTCCTTGATCCTGTGATGGTCCGGCCACCCTTATCCCCTTTACTGTAGGCTGTCCAGAGTGCCCGCGACACCACCGCGCCTAGCTGTGTGCCAGAGATTTCTTCATTTGGGCTCCAGTCCCCCAGCTCTGTTTGCAGCCGTGTGTTGGGCCCCCGCCTGCTTGTCTGGAGCCTTAACTCTCTGCTTATTTCTGCATTTCGTCTCCCTCAAGGATCAGACCCTGCTCCCTATATCCCCAGCTGCTCATTGAGATCCTCCTTCAAATCAAACAGACCCTCTGGATCCATCTTAATGTGAGCAGTGCCTCACCCCGAGATGGGAGCCCCTTAGATCTCAACACTGGCCTAGTGTGAGCCTCAGCCTAGTGTGCCCTCTGGGTGCAGTGGTCTTCTCTGTCATCCATCCCTCGTGAGACCTGCCCTGAGACAGGTCTGGCCCTGTGGTGTTGTGTGGTTATTTGAGTCCCAATTCCGCCACGTAATAGATGTGAGACCCTGGATGGTTTGCTTAACTTGTTTGATCCTTGATAGGTTCGATAGGTTTCTTCACATCTAAATGATCTAATCTACTTCATAAGATAGTTGTGAAATAATGTGTGTAAAATGCCTCGTGCTTGGTGTATGGTAGGGTCATATTACTATCTTTTTTTTCTTACTTGCTCCCCAGTGACTACTGGTCTGAGTGGTTAAGAGTCCCACACGTCTCATAGCCAAACAGGTCCAGAAATCCTTATCTGGATAACTGACCTCATCTCTACTTCATCAGAAGTCAAGAAAGGGCTGAGCCACTTGCGATTTTTGAGGCTCTTAGTATATGAAATAAATGTTAAAAGAACGAAAAAACACAGACACAGACCAAGAGAAAATATTTGCAAAACTCTATCTGATAAAGGACTTGTGTCCAAAATATACAAAAAAATCCTAAAACTCAAAATAAGAAAACAAACAACTCAAAAAGTACGCAAAAGATTTGAACAGACACTTCATCAAAGAAGATATACATGGCAAACACTCATTTGAAAAGATGCTTAACATCATATGTCATTAGGAAATCCCAAATTAAAACAAGATATACTACTACGCACCTATTAGAATGGCTAAAATCCAAAACACTGGCAACACCAAATGCTGGTGAGGATGTGGAGCAACAGGAACTCTCATTCATTGCTGGTGGGGATGCAAAATGGTACAGCCACTGTGGAAGACAGTTTGGTGGTTTCTTACAAAACTAAACATGCTCTTAGCATATGATCCAGCATTTACACTCCTTGATTTTACCTACATGAATTGAAAACTTGTGTTCACACAAAAACCTGCACATGGATGTTTGCAGCAGCTTTGTTTATAACTGCCAAAACTGAGAAGCAACCAAGGTATCCTTCCTTTAGATGAATGGTGAAATAAACTGTGGTACATCCAGACAAGGGAATATTATTCAGTGATAAAAAGAAATGAGCCATCGAGCCACAAAAAGACATGGAGGAACCTTAAATGTGTATTACTAAGTGAAAGAAGCCAATTTGGAAAGGCTACACACTGTGTGATTCCATCTGTATGATATTCTGGGAAACGCAAAACTATGGAGACAGTAAAAAGATCAGTGGTTGCCAAGGGTTCAGGGAGAGGGGTGAGGGGTGAATAGGTAAAACACAGGGGATTTTTAGAGCAACAAAACTAGTCTGTATGATGCTGTAATGGTGGATGTATGACCAACGCATTTGTCAAAACCCACAGATCTGTACAACATGGACTTTGTTAATATAATCTAAATTATGAACTTTAGTTAATAATCATGTATCAATATTGATTCATCATTTGTAACAAAATTGTGCAAATATACCACACTAACACAAAATAGGAGAAACTGTGTGTAGGCGTGGGGGAGAGGAGGATATAGGAACTCCACTATCTGTTAAATTTTCCTGTAAATCTAGAACTGTTCTAAAAAGTAAAGTCTATTACTTAAAAAAAAAAATACTAAAACAGGGTTCATTTTAAATGTGTATATTTTAAATATCTCCATTTAAAAACTTGGTGTTTTAAAAACAAACAAAAATATAATGCAATGTAATTGTGCTGCTGGTAAGGTAACTGTGGGATTACAAATATCTTAATTCATAATGCATGACAGATGAATGATGTGGTGGTGGGAGGCTTGTTCCAAGCTGTCTGATGAGAACTGTCTTCCTTCAATCCCCTTAGTGCATCTCTGTAATGTATATGAAACTTCACTTGACAATAACCAGCTTGGAGCCCCTTCATGAATGTCAAGCCTCTGTTAAATGGAGTGCCATGATGGGCCTTACCGGGGCTTAGCTTTGATCTTCCAAGCCCACCTCCGACCTTCACCAGTTTAGCTCTGGAACTTGAGTTGGGTAGCTGCCTGCAGGTAGACATTTCTAATGCTCACTGCCTTTCTACCTAGACTTCGAAGATTCACCTCCTTGCGATGTCCCATTCCTAGCCTCTGCCCACCTAGTGAGCACCCAGGAATCTGCCTGGGCCAGCCACAATCCTGAACAACTACAATGACTGTAGCCATTGTGCTTTGCCTGCTAGACCGGACTTCCTCCTTTATCTGGAGCACAGTGGGTTAGTAGCTCCCAACAGAGAGCGGACTAGAGATTAAAAAAGAAGAAATGGTTTCATCATGAACGAGGCCTTCCTGCAGAGTCACTTCTGTGTCTAGCTGCTCTTGTTGTATTTCCTCTATTCCCAGGGGTGGGCCTAGTTCCAAGACAGATGGACATGAACGCACTTGCTGACTTCACTTTTCTTTCACTTTTTTCAAGTGTTTTCTAATTATGATAGTAGTAAATACTCCTAGAAAATTTGCGAGTCGCAGAAATGCATGAACAAGCACACACACAAAAAATCATCCCAAATCCTATATTACCCAGAGGCAACCACTAATGTCATTTTACTTGTGTCATTTTCAGCTCTGTATTCGCTCCTGAATCTCACACAATGGGGTTTTGCCTCCATCATTTTTCCTGGGAACTGCTCTCCCATAGGCCAATGTCTGTCAGAGGCAACCCTCCTGGTGTGCTCGGGGTTCTATCTCGCCTTCCTTCTCAAGGACATGACTTCCGCAGTGATTCACCGTTTCCCAAATTATCAGCTTCTCCCTGTTACTGGATCGCTCCCATCAGTCTGCAAACTTGCCTTAATATTGCTCATCTTAAACTCTTCCTTAACCCCATTACCTTCTCTCTGCTTCTCTTCATAGTAAAATATCTCGCAAGAGATATCTATATCTGCCTTCTCCTTTTTCACCTCCGGCGCTCTTCCATTTGCCCCAGTATGGCTTGTCTGCATCACTCTAGTGAAATGACTCCTATCAAGGTCATTAATGACTTTAATTTTGCTAAATCTAATGATCAATTCTCTGTCCTCACCTTCACTTCCCAGTAGGATTTGACATAGTTCACTCCTCCTTCCTTCCAGAAGTAATTTCTACTCTTGGCCTTGTTCACTTCACACTCTCCTGATTTTCTGATTTCACTCTTCCTTTTCAGTCTTCTTTGCTGGTCCCACCTTCTATGTCTGACTTCTAAATGTTGATTGATTCCAGGGCTTCATCTCAGGCCTTCTCCTCTCTACAGTCTCTACTTGGTAATCTCATTGATCCCATTGTTTTAAATACCATCTATATGATATTGACTCTCAAATCTATATCTCCAGTTTTAGTCATTAAGATTAGTTTAGGCTGTGTATATCAGAAAACCCCCAAATAATAGTCACTTAAACAAAAGTTTATTTTTATTCAATATATGAGAAATTTGAGAAAAGCAAACTAGGACTTGAATGGTGCCTTGATAGTCATCAGAGACCCAGGGAACTTCTCTTTATCTGTTTTATTATTCTAGTTCTTGGCTTCTATCCTCAAGGGCACCTCATTTTTTCAAGATGGCTGCTGGAGCTCCAGCCATGTCATCCACATTCCAGACTGCAGATATAAGAAAAGAGGGAGGACAAAAGAGTTCACTTCCCAGCTGAGTCAATTTCCTTTAAGAAACCTTTCCGGTTTCTTCACAAAACTTCCACTTACATCTCATTGTCCAGAACTTAGTCATAAGGCCACACCTAGCTGCAAGGAAGGCTGGGAAATGTAGTCTTTATTTCAGATAGCATATACCTAGCTAAGTATCAGGGTTCTGCTACTAAGGAAGAAGAGGAGAGTGGATATCAGGTAGGGATCTACAGTCTCTGCCACACTAGCCGTGAACTTTCCCCTGAGCTGTGGACTTACATATCTCAATGCCCATAATATCTCCATTTGGATTTATAATGGCCATTTCAAATTAAACTTGGACAAACCTCTTGATTCTCCCCACCCTCAAACCTGCTCCTCCCCAACCTTCTCTATTTCAGTAAGTGGCTTCCTCTCATTACTCAGACTAAAAACCTAAAGTCATTTAAAAAAAACTTTTGTTATGAAAACTCAAACATACTGAAAAGTAGAGCAAAAAGTCTAATGAACACCCTTAGATCCATCATCTACCATGCTTTTTTCACCTATTTTTTATGCTGAAGTATTTTAAAGTAAAGTATCTATTTATGATACTGTTATCACACTTATCAAAATGAACAATTCTTGGCTCCTCTCTTTTCGTCATCCTCCACAGCTAATCAATCAGCAAGTGACGAGGGCTCTCCAACTACTCACGCCAGTGCTACCCCATCCCAGCCACTATCATCCCCATCATTACCTAGACTTCTGCTCTAGATTCTCTCCTCTGTCTATTTTGCACACAGTATCAACCTGGTCCTTTAAAAACTTAAACCATGTTATATCACCTCCTCGATTAAAACCCTCCAGTGATTTTTTTTGTGATTAGAATAGAACCCAGACTTCTTTAAGACCTACTTGATCTGACTCTTGCCTAGTTTTCTAAGGTCTTCTCCTTCTCTCTCTCGCTCCTGCCTTATTTTGTTTCTTTGAACAGCAGAGTCATTCCTGCCTGGCTCTTGCACTGGCTGGGCCGTCTGCCTGGAGTGCTTCCCCCAGATCTTTGTATGGCTGGTTCCTTCTCATCATCACTCAAGTCTGACCTCAAATATCACCTCCTCAGGGAGGCTTCCTCTGCCCACCCTATCTAGAATGATGACTCCATCCATCTTCAATCAATTCATAGTCTAGTATCTTGTTCTATTTCATGTGCCCTTTATTGTTATTTTAAATTATATTGTTTGTTTGCTTGCCTATTTATGGTACCTCTTCCTCTCGTGAATGTAAGCTCCTTGAGAGTGCCTAGGACAATGCATGGTGCAAAATATACGATCAATAAATAATGTTGGAGAATATATCAATAAACTGATCTCTGGATATTGACAGACTTTGCTTTGAATTTCAGCTTCACTACTTACCAGATATAATGGGTGAGTTACTTAATTTATCTGGATCTCACTTTCTTCAAGATGGCCTTAGAATACCTGTCACAGGACTATTGGAAAAATTAAGGGGGATAATTATGTAAAGCACTTAGTATAGCATTTGATGCATAGTAAGCACTCAAAATACGATAGCTGCTATTAATTATTACATCTTTCTGCTGCGTTTGATCATTGTGAACATTGTCTCCTTAAGTCTCTCTCATCTTCTGGCCTCCTTGATGGCCTATACTTCTAGTTGTGTTAGCCCTGGAATGCCTCAGAGCACCTGCCATGGCACAACCCCTATCTGACAATTCCCTAATCGTTCTTTCCATGCCTGGTACCATGTATTTCTTGGCCACAACTGCCTGGACAAGGGATGGGCACCTGATCCAAAGGCAGTATCTATGGGCTGGCCTAGGAGCTACCTGGGTTCAAGGGCTCCAACCAGAAGTTCTCTATGATGGGTGATAACTACCCAAATAAACTAGATTGTTTCTCCTAAGGAGTGTGGACAGAGAGTGAGAGGGAGAGAGGGAGCACGAGAGAGAGATGCTACAGCAGGAGCAGTAGAAGCAGGGGTGGAGGGTGGCTCGATGACTACAAGGACGTCTGTGCTGGGCTGATGAACACGTAGCCTGGTCACAAGAACTGCACTGTATCCTGATGACCTTTCGGGCTCCATGAGTCCTGCTGCTATTTAAGAATATCTTCTGGCTTCCTGTGCAGCTTCTCAGAAACCTCAATATCCGAGGTCGCTTATCTGTTCCTTGCATGGCATGAGAACCTAACCAACCCAACACGTCCCTGAGCAGTTTCACCAGGTTGACTCAACACCCCTTTATCTGCATTTACTATTGGTCATCCCCTCATTCACTCCCATAACCTGAGCTCTCCTCTCTCTGCCGGTAATTCACCAATTGCATCTCCATCCCAACCTGTTTCCTGAGGTACCAGCTCTAACTTCTGGGGCCCCACTGGCACCTCAAAAGAACTACCTTCCAAACAAACTCATGATTTCTCCCCTTGCTCTCCTCTCATGCCCTCCCTGGCACGAATCTGTCCCTTCTTTTGTGTTCTCTGTCTCTGCTAATGACACCGCCTACTCCCAGTCACTTGGGCTACAGATTAGAGATCTTGGAGTGATCTTTGCCACGTCTGTCTTTATCAGCTTCCACAGCTAATCAGCGTCTGCTGACACATTTGTCCCCTTTGTTCCTTATAATGGCCTTCAAGACTATATGCGACCTGGTCCTCCCCCGTTTCTTCCACTCCCTCACTGCTTTCCCCTCACTCTGCTCCCAGCCACACTGACCTCCTTGCCATTCCTGGAACAGACTAGACACCATCCTGCCCCAGGGCTTTTGCATCTGCTGTTCCCTTTGCCTGAAATGCTTTTCTCAAGCTCTGTTCCTCATCTTCTTCACATCTTTGCTCAAATATCCTTGTGCATCTTTCCTAATCACCTTATTTAAACTCTAAGAACCTGGCAACTGGCTCTCCTTAACTTCTTCCACTGTTTTATTTTCTCCAGAGCTGTCTAACATGCTCTATAATTTACTTATTCTTTTTATTTATTGTATGCCCTTATCCCCACCTTGCAACCTCACGCTATAGAATGTGTACACCACAGGGGCAGGAATTTTTTCCCTAAAAGCTCACAATGGCCCCTGGACATAGTAAACACTCAATAAGTATGTGTGTAATTAATTAATTAACCACTCCAACTCTCTCTGCCACCCTTGTTGTTGCTGGTTTTTTTTTTCTTTTTAAACTATTTCAAGATACTTTATTTTTAAAACAGGTCACAACACTAAGCTTTTGGCCCATTCTGCCATTGTATAAGCTACAAACGCTTGCTCAGCGGCTGAGGGACACTGTTTAGTAGCATGTTTGAAAAGTACATAACATTCATGTAAAATAAACATTCAAATAGTTTCCACAGCCTGCCCTTCTTGTAGTCTTGCTGCAATGCTGCATCACGGGCTGCTGTTTCCGAGCCATGTGGAAAAATTACAAGTCTGGCCCTTTGGAACTGCCGTCTTGCAGGAGCTTTTTCTAATAAGCTGTGTCTTGGCCTTTCTTGGCTGCTAAGAGCTTAGACTTGTCAGATCAGTGGTATTCTCAGCTACCCGAACCGTTTTTTGTCCTTGCCACACAAAACAATATCCTGTACCTTCTGGAAAGGCAGAGTCCTATCTGGTTCCTCCAGGGATATGGTGGAGCCTGAATCCTTCAAGCCTCCATCGTCTTTTTCTTTTAGTTTTCTACTCACACAGAAGCCCTTGTCCCTCCTTCTTTTCTGAGTAAATATCACTTTAGGATGATTAATTTCTGTCTACAAGCCATGTTATATTCTACTTTTATTTTTTAAAGCATTTTTCCATTATAAAAATAACATATGCACACTTTGTTAAAAAATTTTAAATATAGGGAAAAAAATCACCCAAAGATAATCGCTTTTCATATTTTGCCATGTTTCTTTCTATGAATATTTTTCACATGAATATATAGTTCTTGCTTTTTTCCAATTGAGATTATAATATAATAATATGTCATGCTAGTACAAAACTCTTCATATATATAATTCTGAATAAATAAGTATTTAAATTAGGTAACTTCATTTTTTTTCTTTTTTTATCATTCTCCTGTATTTGGCAACATATTTCCAATTTCTTGCATTAAACTAAAATTGAGATTAACTTCTTTGTGTGTATAGCTTTCCCAACTTTTGGGATTATTGTCTTAGACTGGGGTTCCAGAGAGAAATTACTGAATCAAAATGTATGAATGATTATAAAGCTCTTAATATCTACAACTTAACTTCTTGTCAGAGGTGTTTTCCTTAAACTCCTTTGGATGCAAGGGATCACTCAGGTTATCTCAGTCATTGGGAAGTTTGTAGGAATGGAAAGTGCAGAAATATTTAGGGTAGGAATCCAGGCCATGAAGCCAGGCCCCATGTAATGTCACAGAATGAACAAAAACTGGCTGAGCCACACAGGCTGCAACTGAAGGTCATTCAGGCTGCAGGAGAGCTCTGTGGACCAGCCTGCCACCTTGTCATCCACCAGCAGTCATAGCCCAGGAAGCTGTGCCCTAGAGACCCATCGTTAACAGCTGGTCTGTTTCCTCTTCTGCTTCTATTACCTCCTCAATTTCTTTTCATATTTTCAGTTCATTATCCCCACAGAAGCAATCTGATTGGCTCAGCTTATTGTTATCATGCCTATTTAGATTGAATTTTTACTTCAGGCTACATCACTGATCACTTGGACAGATTATATTTGGCTGCTCTTGGTTAAGTGCCCATCTCTGTCTCAGTCCTTTGTGGGTTTACAGGGAGCAGAACATGGCCCCCATGTGTTGAACTTATGGAAATCTGCTCATAATTATTCAAAATGTTTAACCACCAATGGCAGAGGCACTAACTAGTCAGTCCCAGCCAATGTGCCATGGTGGAGTGTCCCTGCCAGATACCATCTCTGGATGAGGGCCCAGCAGGCTTGGTGGTCAGACTGTTCATGCCCAGTTTACATGCCAAGCAGTTTACATGCCCATCAAAAAGACAGGAGATCATAGCAGCACTATTCACAATAGCCAAAAGCTGAAAACAACCCAAAGAAAACAACAGATGAATGAATTAATCAAAATATGGCATATCCTTATAGTGGAATAGTATTCTTCCATTAAAAGGAATGGAGTATTGATACAAGAGGGATGAACCTTGAAATTGATACTATTGGTTTCAATTGAAGTATTGATACAATGTAGGTGAACCTTGAAAATATTATGCTAAGTGAAAGAAGCCAGATGCCAAAGAGCATACATTGTGTGACTCCATTTATATGAAACATCTAGAACAGGCAGCAGAGACAGACAGCAGACTGTTGGCTGTTAGAGGTTGGGGGAGGAGAGAATGTGGAGTAACTGCTTAATGGGTATGGCCTTTCTTTTTGGAGCGATGAAAATGTTTTGCAAATAAATAGAGATGGTGGTTGCATGACATTGTGAACATACTAAATGCCACTGAATTGTTCACTTTAAAATGGTTAATTTGATAGTATGTGAATTTCACCTGAAAAAAAAAAAAGATATCTAGTAATCCCACTTCTGGGTATATAGCCAAAAGAATTGAAATCAGGGTGTCAAAAAGATATTTGCACACCCATGTTCATAGCAGTATTATTCACAATAGCCAAGAGGTGGAAGTAACCCAAATATTCATTGATGGAGGAATGGATAAACAAAATGTGGTATATACATACAGAGGAATATTATTCAGTCTTAAAAAGGAAGAAAATCCTGTTACATGCTACAACATGGATGAATCTTGAGGACATTATACTAAGTGAAATAAATCAGCCACAAAAAGACAAATACTATATGATTCCACCTGTATGAGGTATCTAAAGTAGACAAATTCACAGAAACAGAAAATAGAATGGTGGTTGCTAGAGGCTGGGGGGAGGGAGAAATGAGGAGCTGTTTAATGCGTGTAGAGTTCCAGTGTTGTAAGATGAAAAATTTCAAGATATGTTGCACAATTATGTGAATATACTTAACACTACTGAACTATATACTTAAAATGGTTACTTAAGATGGTAAATTTTATGTTATGTGCTTTTTACCACTATTTTTTTTTTAAAGGTAGAAGGGTGCTGCACACCTGCTAATGACAGGTGGACCCTGGCCTTCCTTTTTAATTTTTTACAATTTTAAAAGCTAAATTGGTATCTAGTTGTTCTAAGATCTATATCTTTTATTATTAGCAATGTTCATTCATTTGTTCACCAGATTTTTAAGTGTCATCCCAGTGTCAGTGCTAGGTGCTGGGGATATGGAGGTACACAGGACAGCCCCTGTCCTGATGGAGTCCCTGGGAGAGGCAGTCCCTATCCACTCCCACTTTTCACACAGCGAATTAGAATGATACCTGTGATAAGTGCCACGAAGGAGCTGCATGGGTGCTTCACGAATTTGTAATGGGGGTCCTGGCCTCATCTGGGAGGTCTCCCTGAGAAAGTGAGCTTTCAGGTGAGATCTGAAGGGTGAGTAGTAGTTGGCTAGGTCACAGGAGTGGAGGGATGGGTGAGGATGGTGTAAGGGTGGTGGGGGGACAGGACACAGGTGTTTAAAGGCCCTGAAATGGGAAGGAGACTTAAAGGATTTTGATCTTCATCTTATAAGCAATGGAATGTCAGTGAAGGGTCTTAAGGGTGTGTGTATTTGAGATATAATTAGATTAGTCTTCTAAAAGTGATCTCTCTGTGTAGAGAATGCCATGAGGTAGAGCAAGAGTAGGGTAGGGAGGCCACTTAGCCAGTATTGCGCAAGTCTTAACGAGACAAAAAGGTGCTTGGATTAGGATGATGACAGTGACGATGGCAAAGATACTGAGGAGGCAAAATTGACACCACCTTACAATATATTGGATTTGGGTTAGGGCAGAGGGTGAAGCTAATGATGACTTCCAAGTTTAATATTTTTATGTGTTTTTTTTCTTTTTTGGCTACCTTATTCATATCCATCGTTATTATTTATTGAGTAGTTTTAAGAGTTTCCCTTTGTCCTGTAAGAATGGGATATTAAAGATAATAAATCCCGTTTGTTTGCCTTTATTTCTTTTGAAGAGTAGAAATTTTAAAATTTTCATATAATTAAGTATTTTCATTGGTGTTACACAATTTTTCTTGTACCCTTACATTAAATTCACTCAGGTTATTTTCAAAGTTCTTTTGATTGATTTAATTTTTTTGTGTGTGTGAGGAAGATCAGCCCTGTGCTAACATCTGCCAATCCTCCTCTCTTTTTTTGCTGAGGAACACTGGCCCTGGGCTAACATCCGTGCCCATCTTCCTCCACTTTATATGGGATGCCACCACAGCATGGCTTGCCAAGCAGTGCGTCAGTGCGGCCTGGGATACAAACTGGCAAACCCTGGGCCGCCGCAGTGGAGCGCGTGCATTTAACCGCTTGCGCCACCAGGCCAGCCCCTGATTGATTTAATTTTAAATTTAACTTTTGAATAGTGAATGTATATCTCTTATATAAACGTGTACAGTGAACAATCTCATTGCCGCCTGTGTCTGTCCCACTCAATGCTCCCTCCCTGCGATCACTTTTATCCATTTTCAGAACCCATTTATGCAAACATAAATATTAATATATGTTCCTATCCTTCCTGCTTATTTTTACAATAAAAAATAGTATACTGTACATATTGTTCTTCATCATGATTTATTCACTGAACAATATATTTTGTAGCCCTTTCTGTATTAGAATATAGAGTGTGTCCTCATTTTTTAGAGCTGTATACTATTCCATTGTGTGACTGTACCCATAATCTGTTCAACCTACTGAGTTCAATCTTTTTCTATTACAATTTGGGACTGAGTAACCTTGTACACACATCATTTCACATATGTGCAAGGACAACTCTAAGGTAAATTCCCATATTTGAGATTTTCTGGGACATTGGGCAATTACAAAGACTGATTCAGGTTGTGTGGGGCCTGAATACTGTAATTTTGTGGGCTTTCATTAAGAAAAATAATACAGGGCCAGCCCCGTGGCTTGGTGGTTGAGTGAGCGCGCTCCACTGCTGGCGACCCGGGTTCGGATCCCGGGCTCGCACCGACGCGCTGCTTCTCCGGCCATGCTGAGGCCGCGTCCCACGTGCAGCAACTAGAAGGATGTGCAGCTGTGACACGCAACTATCTACTGGGGCTTTGGGGGGAAAAAATAAATAAATAAAATCTTTAAAAAAAAAAAAAAGAAAAATAATACAAAATTATCCAATTCAAAGTAGGTACAAAAATGAATATTTATATGAATATGAAAGGAAGTTACAATAGATTTTGTAATATCATTTTAAAAAGAGAAAGCAGAATGATAATTCAGGCTCCTCTTTAGCATGGTTGATTGAAATTCTTTTTTTTTTTTTTTTTGATGGTTGGAATGCATAAAGCATTCACTCTCACACAAACATGCTTGCTATTTGTAGTGCTGCTGTAAGTTTGTGCCCTATAATCCAGAAATTCTGATAAATTCCATTTTACAATTCCCATTTAAAAAAATATTATAAATACATGGTGCGTCTATAATTGCTACATTATCAAGTATATTCTGACAGACGAGAATATCCATTTTGACCAGATATCTGTTAAAAACTAAACATTCTGCTTATAATTTTACATATCTAATTATTAAAATAATTTTCCATGGATTGGGTTCTGGCTCCACATATTTCAAGCCTTGTTTCTTTCCCACTACCTACACAATTCTGGTATCAGGCACCATAAGACATGTTCATATTTCAATATGACTTCTGGCCCTGCAACTTCTAATCAGAAGGGCAGGTGGTTGGCAAGGTGGGTGGTAGGAGTATTTGTGGAAACCATTCTTGCACCAGGACACCCAGCAATAACCTGCCTATAATGGAAGTGACTGCACACCACATAAATATATCCTACTAAATCCAC
Organism: Ceratotherium simum simum; assembly: GCF_057802395.1. Lineage (NCBI taxonomy): Eukaryota > Metazoa > Chordata > Mammalia > Perissodactyla > Rhinocerotidae > Ceratotherium > Ceratotherium simum. The sequence continues at coordinate 59,577,792 of NC_141909.1, read as the reverse complement.
ACTAAATGTATCTCCAAGTCAACTTCCTTTGAGCCTGATCCCAAAAGCTCCTGATGCCATTCCAATGCTATACTTCACAAGGGAATGTGTGATGGAGAGGAAGTCTAAGTGGAAAGAGAACAGTGGTCTTAATCAATTGTGATTAAAATACCTTATTTTGCAAAATTTTCAAAAACAACATAACGTGTTGAAAAATTGTTGGGACTCTTCCAAGGGCCTCAAAAGGGGCCTGTGCAAGTGAGGGGCCCTGAAGCTTATGCTTCATTAGCTCCGGGTAAATCTGCCTTGGGCCATGTGCATTTGTAATTTTGGTAAGTATTGCCAAATGGCTCTCCACAGAGTTTGCACCAATTTACTCTTCTACTTCTAATGCAAAGGCTTTCCTTCCCAAGGTCTTGACTGCAGAATGTGCTATCAAATTTGTAGATTTTTCCCAATCTGATACGTAGGGCGAAACGACTTAGAATAGTTGTATCTTGCGTTTCTTGAATTATGAATTAAGTTGAGCATCTTTTCTTAGGTTTAAGAGCCATATGTGTTTCTTTTTCTGTGAATTCTCAGTTCATTTTCTTTGCTCTTTTTTCTACTGGATTGTTGGTCCTTTTCTTATTGATTGCTAGGACCTCTTATATACATTGGTAGATTAGCTTTTTATCTCTTTATGAATTGCAAACCTTTTTTATCTGTTTTTTGTTAATCTTTTATTTATTTATTTATTAGTCTCGTAGGCTCTTTATTGTTTTTTATTAAGGTACAATTCACATATAGTATTATATTAGTTTCAAGTGTACAACTTAATGATTCAATATTTGTATACATTGTGAAATGATCACCACAATAAGTCTAGTTAACATCTGTCACCATATATAGTTACAAAAATTTTTTTTTCTTGTGATGAGGACTTTTAAGATCTACTCTCCCAGAGACTTTCAAATATGCAATACAGTATTGTTAACTATAGTCACCATGCTGTACTTTACATCCCCATGACATTTATTTTATAAATGGAAGTTTGTACCTTTTGACCCTCTTCACCCGTTTTTTCTTATTATGTGTGTATGTTTTTGTTGTTCTTGTTACCAGACTGAAATTTTAAATTATTATATTGTTAACTTTATCAGGATTTTATTTTTTATATTTGAATCTTTGATCCACGTGGTATGGAAAGTTTTAAAAAAATGATGGCTCATATGAAGATTCTAGGATCTGTGGAAAATGGAATTCTACACATTCATCAAGGAAAGGGTGCTGATCCTAAGCCTTACCTTGAAAAACTATTCTAATTAAAGCTTAATTGTTAATATGCTTTCTTCATTGAGCTAATATTTACTGAAAACCTACTTTGTGTTGAATCATTACATTTCCCTCTGTTGAAAACTGCAACACTGGATATGAAAGAGTTCAAAATAATGACTAGTCTACTCTCAGAAACAGAAATAATGACTAAATATAATGCTCAGTGGCCAGAAATAAAAATTCTTCATGCTTTCCAGATGTCTTAATATTTATAGCATTACAGATGATTCTGTCCTTTCTTCATGGTTGGTGTGATACGTTTCCTGCGGAGGGACTCGTCCTTCTGTGGGGATGAGCAACCTTCCTTTGCAGTGCAGGTACTTATTTTCCAAGAAAAGATCAAATGCTCCTCTCAGCTGGAAACACCCACTCCCCATGTTGTTTCAAAGGGTTTCTTACTCCTGCATTCCAGACATGTCCAAACTAAACCCTGGTCAGAAAAAGACCTGGTCCTGATTTCCAGTGCAACTTGTCTTTCACTTTGGAATTTGATCAGGAAAATATGCTCACTCTTCATTCACAATTATAATTTAATAATTATATAATAATTTTACATTAATTAATACTTATTCAATATTCATTATTAGCAAAAGTAGTCTTTATTCTTCTCTGGTGTTCAAAGGTGAATCACAAACTGGGTTCATTTAACACTCAGTTCTATGGTTCTTCCTTTGGTACTTAACAGAGCTCTTTGAGGAAATTTAGGGAACTAGAACGTACTTGTTGAAGAAAAGTGCCATCTCTGAAGCATAATCAGAAACAAAAGGACTAAAGTAATGTTAGAACTGAAAGGTGACTCTGAGATCTCTTGGTTCAACTCCCTCATTTTAAAAATACGGAAGCAGAGATCCAGAGAATTCTGAGCTTAATGACAAGTTACCTATATATATCTCAAGTCATCAAGCCCATAAATGAGTGACTTAGCCCTCTTTATTTCCATATGATTAATTCATGTAGTTACTATGTTCGTTTTGTTTCTTTTAAAAAATCTGTAAGTATAGAAATGTTGGAGAAAAAAATCATCCCAAATCTCTCTACCTAGGGACAATCACTGTTAAAAGACAGCATGACCATCTCTAAGGGAACGAGCTTTGGAGCTAGAAAGTGCCAGACAGAACCCCATCAGTTAGCCTTCCTGAGCCTTAAAAGAGAGATGATAGTATTCACCACATAGTGAAGGTTAAAGTATATTGACATAGGTCAAGCACTCAGGTCAGTGACTGGCATGGTTGTATTCAACACATGTTAGCAATTATTAGTATCACAGCTGAGATAATGCTCTATAATTTTTGTGTCATGCTTTTTTCACTTATTACAACATACACATTTTCCAAGGTCATCAAAGAATCTTTGTCAGTAGACATCTTTTATGTCATGGCCATCTTTGTAGGGAAAAAATGGAGTTATTTTCCATTCCAAAGCCATGGTTGCATATAACTTCTCCCCAGCAGAAGAAAAGCTGAATCAACAGCTACCAGCAAAGGAGAAAGGAAACAAGGGTTAATTAAGAGGAACTATTTTGGAATAAACAGCTGGATTTACAAGGGTGTGCATGAGAACACTTTGATGCATGCATTTTGAGAGTAAAGGATATAGAATAATTGGTAGCTATATTGGCAGATCAAAGTGTCTCAAGGGCATTGCAGGCTGTGGAGTTAAACCGTTTGCAGGTTTCCTGCATTGACTGTGTGTATTTTGTGAGCATGATAATAATTTGTACTCACACAGCACCTTTCATCTGGGGAGGAGCTCAAAGCGCTTTGAAGATGTTAATAAGAAAAAGACCTGCTAATTAAGATTGCTTAAAAATAAACACTCTCCTTTCAGCACCTTTACATGATTGCCGGGAAGGTTCTGACTTAAAGAGGTTTGTTATCACAGGCGAGTTATTTTGTATGTTCTCTTTTTAAAACACACTGTGGGATTTAGTGTACTGACAAAATGTCTTTCTCTGGATGGTCACACCAGATGGAACAAGAATAATTCAACAGTTATGACCTGCTTGATTTGGAGAGCATGCCTTTATCCAGAAAACTTTTGGATAGAGCAAAAAGCAGTACCATGTTGAATATTTGTAGTGTGTTTTCCAGTTATCAAAGTTGTAGACCAAACCCAGCAAAACAAGCTTAGAAGAAGGATAAAGCATTCCCAGACCTTGCTGAAATTATATTCGTTAAAGGAGATTCAGAGAGCAAAAATCATAGGGCCCCTTATCCCAGTGCATGGTGAACTGGATGACTTTTAAGAGTACAAGCTTCCACCTCACCTTCCCTACATCAAATGTACTGAAGCAAATCTCTACACAGATGAACTCAATTCATGAAACCTTCCCTAATCTCTGCTGTCAGAATTGGATAGCTCCTTTCTCTCTGCTCCCTGCCCAGGGAATATGTTAGTTGTTTGAATATGTTATTTGTCCAACTACTTAGTAATTAAATCATTTTTTCTTATGTCAGTTAAATGTTTATAGTTCTCCCCCACTAGAAACTAAACTCCAAGAAGGCAAAAAATATATTTTATTCATCTTAATATCCTGTAGAGGGCTTAGCACAGTGCCTGATCCTTGACACAGCATACTCATTAATAACTATTTCTTGGTTTTTTTTTTTTTGCAGGGAAATTTTCACTCTGAGCTAACATCTGTTGCTAATCTTCCTCTTTTTTTTTTTTTCCCTCCCCAAAGCCCCAGTGCATGGTTGTATATCCTAGTTGTAAGTCCTTCTAGTTCTTCTATGTGAGCCACTGCCACAGCATGGCAACTGACAGATGGGTGGTGTGGTTCCACAGCTGGGAAATGAACCCGGGCCACCAAAGTGGTGAGAGGGCTGAACTTTAACCACTAGGCCATCAGGGCTGGCTCAATAACTATTTATTTTAATTAAGAATTTTATTATAGCATTTTTGTAATAGAAAAAGAAATTGGAATCAACATGAATGTCCATCAACAGAGCATGGGCTAACTAAAGTCATGGGACATCTGTACAATGGAACACTGTGTCACTGTTAAAAAGAACAAGGAAGACTTGGAAAAATTCAATGATATAGCGAATGAACAGGGCAAATAGAAGAATTTATATTTTAGGATCTCATTTTTTGCAAAAACAAAACCAAACTAAATGGGCGATTGAGAGATGCATAGGATGAGTAAATGGAGAGCTAGAAAGATAGACTGGTCAATTTTTAAATAATTCATGGAAATTGGAAGCCCTGAAAAATATGAGCAAATTATCAACAGTAAGTATTTCTAGGCAGTGGCGCTGAGAGGAGTGGGCTGGCTGTGAGAGGAAAGTCCTTCACTTTTTGCTTTAACCTCTGTGTTGTTTGAAGTTCTAGCAATGAACAAGTATAATTTTTGGTCATTTAAAAAAAAAAGGGAAACTATTTATTGACTTTAAGTTCGAATTTGTTGAACTTGCCTTCAGTCGGGCAGATGACCTAACATCCCATATTTCCCAACTTCACAGCCTTTCTCCCTGACAGAGCTCCTGGCACTGAGCGAGCCAGAGGGGACAAAGTCTTCCTTTTTCAAGAGTAAGCAGTTGGCCGGATTCAAACTGACTCCCTTGGGCATCTCCCTGGGGCACCCTTCCAGGGCTGTGCTTTCTAAACTTGATATCCGAATGGGCTGGGACAGATTCCCTGGCTGACTTTGGAAGTTGTCCAAAATCCTTCTGGTAACTTTCCTAGGCTTTCTGGTCTCTAATGAGACATGGACCTTTTTCAGTTGTAAATCAGTTTAGATCAAAATTCAAGCAGGAGGCATTGTTGCCCCTGAAATCCCTTCTGCTCTCTCTTTCTAGCCTCTGCGTTCTCGCTTCCTTAAAACTCCTGCTCCACCGGGGATAATCGAAAATAGCCACCTGGGCTAATTTCCTAAGTGACCATTCTCGTTTTGACTGGCAGGAGAGGCGTAATTTGTTTTCTACAGTTTGTGTAGGTTGGCTTGCGGCCAGCATGAGTCCCTCCACTGAAGGAAACTGAATACTCTCTAAAATGGGAGGGCAAGAGGGAATTTGTGTGAGTATTATAAATTAATCCACTTTGCTGTGATCTGGCCTGGCCCATTTTTAGTTGGGGCTGGTTTGGGTTAGTTTGTGGTTACATAAACTTGCCAGCAATCCGGAAGAGAAAAGAATACCCTCTGGTGGTAAGATCAGATCCCTGCACCATGTACCCTAAATTTCAGCTCCTGGCCGAGTTGCCTTACCTGCACTTGTACCAGGGGACGCACGAGCATTTTTAGTCACAGAAATCTTTACTTAAAGAAATCAACTCCATCTTAATGTTGAGTGATAGCAGGCAGTAATATTCTTGTTTCCCAATTATGCTTTTATTTTCTGAGTTACTGTGTCATACCTTATGCAGATTAAAATTCTTAACTTTGTTATCATTTTATTATGGAAAAAAATCCCCATCATTATACAAACTATAGAGCTCAAATTGATTTTAGTGTGTGCCATTATTAATGATTGTATTGTCATGCTTATTTCAGGCCCATTTTGATTTTCAAATTGTGTCTATTCTGTAGTACAGGAGATTTTTGGTGCTCAGAATGTATGGCTACATTCTGCTACGTGCTACAACAGTCAGATGTGTTCAGAGTCATAGTTTCCAGTTTTCTTGTTAATCTGTCCACTCAGATTGTCACATTTGGGTTGATTACATGGGAACAATATCAAAACAGATGCTCTGGCAATGCGCTGAGCAGGCCTGGCGCGGAATGTTCAGTGTAGGCTGGAGTTCCCGTGGACCCTGGATGTGTGCCTTCCTCTGGCTCTGCCTTTGACTTTCCCTTTGGGAATAATGCCATCGAGGTCACTGTTTCCTGTTCTGAATATTCCTTTTAGTTTCTGTTTTGTGAGAACTCTGTTTAAAGCTTTTTCCCTTGACTGTTTGTCCTCTCAGGCCTGAGATTGCTTCTGCAGTGGAGAGAGTCAAATAAACCCAGGGTTTCTTCTTGGGAACTGGGCATTAGTACCTGCTCCTCCGCTTGTTGTTGGAAAGTGGAGTGTCCTTGGAGAGGCTTGTGGCACCAGGATTTGAGGTGAGAGAGGAGAAAGAGGATTCAGTCCATTATTTAAAAATTGCATTTGCTTTTTCTTGAAAATGCTCACTGGCCACCTGGTAGGCAACTGCTCATTCCGGTTGGCCTGCGACTAAGGATTGCCCAGGACACAGGACTTTCAGTGTTAAAAACCAGCGAAGTCCCAGGTAAACGGGACCAGGTGGCCACACCAGTATGGGTTTAGGACCGTGCGAATCCATTCTTTACTCCTCTAAGTCTCTTCACTTAATTGTTCTTCCTTTCACCCCAGATCTGCCCAGTGCTGTTCCTTATGCCTCCTAATAAAATCCGTGATGTCTGAAAACAATTACTCAGTAAGGATTTACTGCATTTCAAAAACGTTAACCATTGAAAATTTTTCATTTGGGTTTAAAAATTACACAAACATGAACGTGAGGCAGCCATGCCTAAGCAACTCTGCTGTAATGACACATCCTCGTTTACAGGCAGGGAGTGACGGTTGACTGTTACGTGCAAAGTCTGGTGGGGGAGGTGGGGAGCTGAATGGATAAACAGATAAACGCCAGAGAAATTACCAAGTGCTGGGCGAGTGGTGTAGGAGGCCAAAGAACAAAGTGATTACTGTGGGCTGGGACAACTGGGAGAGGCTTAACACAGGAAGTGGGTTGTGGAGAGGGCTGGAGAGGAATCCAAGAAGGAAAGGTAGACTTTAGATGAGAAGAGACTGTTCCAAGCGGCTAACAGCTGCCTGTGGACCCACGAAGGCCTGGGTGGAAGCGGCACAGGCTAGTTGTCCTGAAGCGGAGTCTCCAATGCGGGATCAGTTTGAAGAGGGTGTAGGACAGTCCCGCATTTCTGTATTGCTGCTTTTACATGTGTTACAGGTGCAGTGAGCACACCTTTACCAAACAGAAGGAGCACTTTCTTCTCCTGTCCCTCTGCCAGCTTTTGTAGATTAGGCTTAGCCTCTCTGAAGAATTACCTGACTGTCTCAGTAAATATTTGGGGTGCAAAGAACTGGAACATTGTCAAAACTCTCTGTGCCTACTCCACCCTTCCTTCTATTGAGTCCAGTGCAGGGTGGGGTAGCCCGCAGAATGTAGGCGAGGAAGCTATCCTTTACTTCTATGGAAACAAGCTTTGGCACAGAGACTTGGAGCACCGGCCCCTACGCCCCAGTTCTCAGCAAATGCAATAAACGTTTCTATGTGAAATGGGACTATTAAATGACTACCAGTCTCCCTTAGGATTTCCTGCTCCATAGTGAGCCTTCAATGACCTTATCATAGATTGGACATAGCAAAATATCACAGCATGATCTTACCTAAATGACCCTTTCCTCACACAAATCCCATTGTTCTTTAGTGAAAGGAATCTTTTTCAATCTGGGCAAAGACAATGTGAAGATGTGTTTGTAAAATAGATAACCACCGTTGTAAATGGGACCAAGGAAGACAGAGGCAAATGCAGAAAGTGCCTTCAGTGAGATTTTGGAGAAGGGACAACAGGAAGGTTCTCATACTTCTTCCGCCAGCCTTCAACCTGAAAATTCCTTCCCATGTAAAGATGAAACTTGAATCTGCAAAGGTTAAATTTGCAGATTAAAATCTTCCCAGTATTTTAAGATTTGGAAAGATTATGCCTTCCCTACCTTCACGCCAGGGAGTCTACATCAGCATTTTCCCTTTGGTGAGGAACAGATAGGGCCTTGAATGCTTAAAGAGAAGAATCTGCAGATATGAGAAAATGCTGCCAAAAAGGAGGCTTAGCATCTTAAAACCAAATCTCTCACATCTAAATTCTCCTGAAATTTGTCATAGCTTTTATTTGAAATTGCTTGAATCACAACAGTGCTCTGAAAAACTGTCTCTCGTTTTCCTTGTTTTGGATTTATAGTTCCTTCCTACCGTATGGTTGTGACCATCTACCGCCTGCCTTATGTCATTCGATTTCCTTCCCTCGCTCACAAACTCTTTTTGTAAACTATTTTAATCTGCCCTATTTCTGATTCCGAATTTCCACCTTGGCTCCTACTGGTTGTGTTTATTTATTAGCTCACAATGATTGCTTCCTTTCTCAGATCTGGAGAGGCATGACCACCCCAAAACATGACTCTGTCCCTTAGAAGACCTGAATACAAGGTTAAATCATTGAGTTGATAAATGCGTCTATTAAAAATATTGTGATCACCCTTCTGCTTTCATTTGTTTTATTTGAAGACATAGGTTGGTAACTAATATTTCTATGCTTTAAAAAATGGGAGGAAAATTCCATTAGGCAGTGTGGATTAATCAAACACATTAAAAAAAAAACAAACTTGGCTTCATAGTTCTTTTTGTGTACGTTGGTCCTTAATCATAGCTATAGCCAAGACTCCTTCTCTCCCCATTCTCTTTGTCTTGGGCATCTTCTTACCCACATCTCTTTGTAAATCATTATTTTTTTTAAAAACTTTGCAATTGATTCTGCCCTTGGTGGTGTCAATTAGATCACTATCATTTGAATTGAATGCTAAGGTATGGTGTTTGCTGTCAGATTAAAAGTTTCCTTGGAGTGGGTCCTGTTCTGTTTATCTTTTTTGATAAGCAATAGCTTTCAAAGTCCTGGCTTGAAGATTCTTATTTAGAATTAGGAATTCTTATCTCTACCTAATTTGAACAATCCCAGACTATATGGGCATCTCCCAGATCTACCAGACAGTCATACTCCATTAGAGCTACACAGTTTAAGAGTCTAGAGAAGAAATCAGGCAGCCATAGTGGCTGAACCATGAACATGTAAAGAAGCTACCAGGAAAATATTCTACCACTCTGTCAATTTAAATACCACTGCCAAGTCATACTGTTCTCTAAAAGTTCAGTTAGTCCTCCAAGCACTTTGCATGTATCAGCCCATTAGCCCTCTGAGTTCTTCTGAATCAGGGAGCTGACAAGTGGCAATAACCCAGTTTCCAAATGTAGACTCAGAGGCACAGAGAGCTTAAATTACTGCAACAGGATCGCTAGTTCAGGCTGCAAAGCAGTACACACATAGACCCAGAAGGTATCAAAATGTTCCACAGGACTGAATGTAATAACCTCTCCAGCACTGATGGCACTTTAAGTAGCAGACACACAATGCTGCAGCAAGATGAGATATCTCTGCATGGGACTCCTTCTAATGCCGAGCACTCAGGAGTACACAGGCTGACTTTAGGCAACATCATCCATGCAGGGAAGTTTTGTGGGCCATCTTCTTTCTGAGCCAATTTTCTTTCAGCTATGGCCAAAAGTATGGACTCTAGGGCCAGAAATGCCAGAATTCAAACCTCGGCCCCACTACTATGACCCTGGACAAGTTACCTAACCTCTCTGTGACTCAGTTTCTGCATCTGTAAAATGGGGATTAGTAATAGTGCCTACCTCAGACAAGATGCTGTGGGGATTGAATGAGTTAATTCATGTAAAGCACTTGGAATAGAACCTGGCACATAGGTACTCAATAAATGTTAGTTGTTTCTGTTGTTATCATTTAATATGCTTCCTTTCCTTCCTTGGGAAGATTTTTCATGCCAGACCCTCCCATTCTCTTACTTCCTCTTCCTATCAAAACAGCAAAGGATACAGTACCAGCCATTAACATTTTAGTGAGAAAGCGTTTCACATTACTTCTGCCAGCTGGTTTGCTTATCAAGCTTTGTCTCTAATTGTGGAATAAAAACTTTACCCCCTGTTTAAGGAATTTTGGGTACTGGAAATGTTTTGAGGGAGTGGGAGAGGGTGGGAGATGAGAACATGAAAAATTTCAATTACCCTTGAAAATATCCAAAGGAACCTGCTTAAGTGTTTTCAAGGTTCCTCTTCTGCTGAAGAACAGGTCTACCTACCCAACCAGAACCCCCCTCCTTCTTTTTTAAGCCCTTCTGTATCCCCATCCTGTTACTTCCTGTCTCAACACAAACAATTTTCCCATTATTCACCCCTAGTTATTTTTATCTTCTTTCACTCTAAACCAAGACCTCTAAATGCCAGGAAAGCAGGGCCTATTTTCATGTGGCCTCTGCTCTGTCAGCTACTTCTGGCCTAGGTTCTCCTTACCCCAACCCTGCTTTGCCATGATGATGCTGTTGTGTGGACCAAAAGTGAGACAATCTAAGCTGTAAAAGTATAATTTGCATATTTGAAAGTGACACAGGCTACATATATGAGTGCTTATCAATTATGCCTAATTGTCAACCAGCATAATAATATAGAGTCTGTATTATTAAGTATATAATATATTAACTTTATTAGTTTTTATTTGGAAATAGCAAAACTCTGTGCTTGTATGCCAGGCTTTCTTAAATAGTTGCTGTCATGGCATTATCACTTGATTATAGCCTTGTCCGTCATGTTTTTGCTTCCAGGCAAAACACGTAATTCGTGTAATTATTTCATGTAATTAAATACATGAAACTCAGTCCCCAACCCTTTGCTACATGGAGGAGACAAAGGGTAAGGAATGGAGAAGGGAAGGGACCAAAGGGGAGGGTAGATGTGAGATGAAGAACTCCCAAAGGCCCGAGATTACTTTTCCCCAGGGCCTTTCCCTTAACTTCACCACCCAGAGGTCATATTTTAAAAACACAAGGCTTAAAAATCAGTGATTCTCTTGGGCCGGCCCCGTGGCTTAGTGGTCAAGTGCACGCGCTCCGCTACTGGCGGCCTGGGGTTCGGATCCCGGGCGCGCACGGACGTACCGCTTCTCCGGCCATGCTGAGGTGGCGTCCCACATACAGCAACTAGAAGGATGTGCAACTATGACGTACAACTATCTGCTGGGGCTTTAGGGAAAAAAAGGAGGAGGATTGGCAATAGATGTTAGCTCAGAGCCGGTCTTCCTCAGCAAAAAGAGGAGGATTAGCATGGATGTTAGCTCAGGGCTGATCTTCCTCACCAAAAAAAAAAAAAAAAAATCAATGATTCTCAGATTTAAGCTCTAGACATCATTGAATGACAATCTACCTTTCAAAGGCTTTTTTTTTTTTTTGACAAAAATAGAGATTACAGTTCATGTTGTTTTAAATGATGTAAGTAACTTGACTTGATAGAAACACTTGCCAGTTTTTCTTACAGCTCTGTGCAAATGTGACGTGGTTGTTAATCTCTTAGTCTTTGTTTTCTAACCTGCTCATTACTTTATCTTTTTGTGTCCTTTGTTAAAATCTGGTTATTTGTATTTTTTATGTGAAATTCACAGGCACTTAAATTTTTTACTCAGTATCTCACCAACGTTCTATTGTATATGTTTTAAAAGCTTTTGTGTCTATTCATAGTAATGCTGAATAACAGATTTTTGTTTCCTCTAACCTAGTGTCTCCTGTTAACTGTTTTCCTTGACAGTGTCAATCATATACCCTTCAAACAGGATCAGGATCATATCTGTTGGCATAGGCACCAAATGTTAGAAGGAATGTCCTCAATGGCACCAACTTTAAAAGTTACCTATGGTTATTCTAGCAGAGTGGGCCAGATGTAAAGTACCTGGCCTCACTATAACCGGTTTAGGACATATAACTTTTATTTTTAGTCCAATAATGCAATGGTTTCTGAACTATGTTCATAAAAACTTCAGAGGTTCAACAGGGATTTTTAAGTAGCTTAGGAAAAAAAGAATGTATCATAATGAATGGAATTTGTGTCCCAGTTCACCCTCTCTAATCCCCACTCCATAACAAACCACTATCTATGGGCAATTAAGTACGAATCTTGCCTATGTTTGGCCAAACGTGATATGACTCAAATTTTATAATTCAATTCATATTTGATATGTGTGCTAATATTTATTGAGTACTTATTATGTGTCAGCATTTACCTGGATTATTTACATTAGTCTTCTTAACGACTCTGTGACCTAGGCTCTTATTAGCCCCTTGTACAGACAAAGAAGCAGAGACTTAAGAGGTGAAAAGACTTGCTCAAGGTAGCAGAGTTGAAAGAAACTAAGCCTGGATTGAAACCCTGGCATCTAGCTCCTAAGTCCACACTCTTAAATACCATGCTCTGCTACCTCCTTAAGAGGGGCAACTGTGGTGGAATAATCTTCTACAAAATCCAGCTTTCCTTTTGTACAGTGTGTTTGGCCCCTCCCCTCCAATATACTCACCTTGGCAAATGTATGAATTATAAGCTTGGAATTTCAGGCATCCATGTAAATCATGTACCAGGGGTACCCTTATGCAAGTGAACCCCAGGGCTGTTTTCTATGCGGTTAGTTGAGAGCCTATCTATAGTCCCAAATTACACATTCCAGTAGAACAGCAAAGATGTTCTCTGATGACCATTCTTGTGGCACAACCTCCTCTCAAAGTCCCTTGGGTCAGCATTGCTCAGGGAAGGGAACTGCAGTCTCCTCCATCCCCCCAGCTCTTTCAGTTCCTGGCTGCTCTGCAGGCCAGTGAGCTGCCCCTGGAGGCTGCTCTCTCCTGGCTGCTTACAGTTCTGCCGGGGCTTTCACTAGGGGCCATTTCACCATTTCTTGGAGGAGTTGATGCATTGCTGTTCTCTTATTACTCCATCTTGTCAGGCTGAGTCTGAGATGCCCTGGGGGCGAAGGATTTATGTTGTGGGTGCCCTACGGCTGCTGACCTGACAAAATCTCTTGCTATCAAATACAGTCCCCCAGAGCTCACCACTCCCACTCTGACGTCTGCAAACAAGTCCATACTGACTCCACTTCCAAAACTCCTCTGCCTTTCACTCCCCCATAGTCCATCCATGATGGGAAGTGACCATTTTGAGGCTGTCATCATGATGACTGTTGAGTGGCCCAAGAAACCCATAACCCAGTCTACTTCAGGCAGATGGAGCCCTTGCCTCTCAGGGTTACTACTCCATGCACAGGAATGAGGTAGACAGACCTTCTGTCCTTCTCAGAAAGTTCTGGAGCTCTTACTTGATCTTGGGCCCCACAAGGTAGCCTTGTTTATCCAATAGCAGCTTTCTCTGCTGGAGGTACAGAGCGGACTCCTAGGAGGAAGGATTAAGAGAAATTATGTTAAAAACCGATGCAAGTTTTCTTCCTCCCAAAGGCTCTAAAATTAGATCTCTCCTTAGTGACTTTTTTGGGTCCAAGTCAATTAGTTTATTTTGTCCTCCCTTCACTTGAACACCATTTTCTGTATTGTTATGGCATTTTTTCTTTAAGGCCAGGAACCCAGGATCCATCCGTCCATCTATCCATCCATCCATCCATCCATCCCTCTATTCATTGATCCACTCACCATAAAGCATTTACTGAGCCTCTCCTGTAAGGGGCTTTTCAAGCAGTTGGGGTTACAATGATTAATAATACACAGTCTCTGCCCTTGAGGAGCTTATAGTCTACTGGAAAAGACTGAAAAATAGATAGGCGATTATAGTTATCACACACTGTAACAAGTAGTGTCATTGCCTTTCTGAGCACTGAGGGGCATGTGTAAATGGCCTTGATCGGCCCCTTGTTCTTTGGGTATCAGGCATATCCCATTCCACTGTGACTTCTGACCAATCTCATTAGACTCTTCAGGGTCTGGGCTAAAGTTCAGCTTAAAAAAGGGAAGTGAAAAATGCCACACCCTTTGATAATGAACCAACTCACTTCAGAAGCGAAAGCAATACTGAGAGAAAACATGTTTTCCAGCTTGAGTCAGCTTTTCTTCCTTTTCTTTTTAAAATGAATTACTTGGAGCACTGGAAATGTCTTGGAGCTAATGTCTGAATTATCAGGACCCTTATCCAGTCAATACAAAATATTTCTTCTGAATTGCAAATTTACTCTCCAGGCTTCAGTGGGTGCATTGCAGTGTTTACAGTTAAAGACGGCTCAGAAGAATAATTATTTTGTCATGCACCTTAACTCTGAACATGTTGATGAAGTTGATGAAGCAAACTACCTTGTAGTTCTTTCTTCATGTTCTAGACCCAGTAGGACATTCATATTTCCAATGGGTCTGAACTTGGAACACCCCTGCTGCTTCCTTGCATCCTCTGCACACCTCCCAGAACAGCCTGGCCTGAGACCTGCTTCCCCTTCCCAAGGGCAACATTTTGCCCTTCATCCTATTGCTTCAAAAATGTATCATTAAATTAAAGGTCTTTTCATTCTTGGATCCCTGATTCGTTCAATTCCTTCCCTGTGCAAGACACCCTGATATTTGTAATAAACTCTCTGAGTGTCTTGGCCCATTGTTGGCCTGTTCCAATAATGGCTCAAATGCCCATCTTGTTCCAGGAAAAAAAATCATCTTGAATAGAAAAACAAATACGATTAGCACCTGATAGATTCTAGACACTATGCTAAGCACTTTCACTTACATTATTTCATTTAATTCTCAAGATAACTCTATAAGGTAGGTAGAACAGTGCCCGACACACAGTAGATGCACATAAAACACTTGTTGAATAAACGAAGAAATTGCAGTTCCCATTCTACAGACTGGAAAACCGCAGATGAAAGAGGTCATGTTGTTTGCTTGAGACCCCTCAGAGGCCAGGCAGGTCCGCCTTTCTCTTCCACGCCCTCTGTATGCCGTGCCTTCAGAGCAGTACACGTGAAATACGCTCTCCGAGAAAGCTTGCGCTGCATCACCATTTGACGCCGTGAGGATTTTCTAAATCACTGTAATCAACACTTACTAAGCCCCCTCAAGTAATCCAAGTCCTTTAATCCTCAAATGTGAAAGCAAAAAGCAAGGCTTTATCTTTGTGTCTGTGTTGGATAAAAACCTCTCCTGAATCTCATTGGTCTTGGATATCAATTATCCAAAGAAGTGTAGAAAAACTCTCAGGAAAATTCACAAGGCAAATTTAATTTTAATGACTTTAATTTACGTAAGAGCCCATGAAGTGACTGTAGCTTACTGACACCATCCTTGCCACATGGCCCTTTGTCTCTCCTGTTGAGCACTAACTCCTTTTCAGGCTGCAGCACCGTCTCCCTCCCTCCTCCTCCCCACACGCCCCTCTGGGTCCTGATCCTTCCACCCCTAGGAGCTTATTCCTGTCTGTGGGCCATTGTTTGTGATCCCTCTCAGCACCTAAAAGACATCCGTGTCTTCCCATGACATTAAAAGCAAGGCTGCTCTCCTGGGTTCACCACAGTCCTGTCCCTTTTCCTGATTTACTGTTGCAGTAGTGGACATTTGTGGAACTTATTGTCCCCAGTCTTGTCTTCCCAGCTGGACTGGATGTTTATCGCCCCATCTTAAGCATTCTCCTAAACGTGTCTTAATTGTTCCCAGGTGAACCCTGGGTGTAAGAGGTGGGAGGTGTAAAGTCCTATTAGATACTTTTGATAAGGCACTCCCATTCCCTACTAGGCACCAGATAGAAGAGGAACCCTGACACTCTCTCACCTTTCATGGCCTTAGTTCTGAATTTCTTCTACAAAAAAGGAGTCTTGCTAGTAATGACAATTTACACAGTTTTATTTCTCTCTGTAAATTGGACTACAGGCTGTGTTCCTCAAACCCAATTAGCCCAAAGTTGAACTCCCCATTTCCCCCAAGACCTGTCACTTCTAGTGTATTCTTCACCTTAGCTAATGACACTGCCTCCACCAAGTCACCATCTAATCTAATCATTTAACTCTTCTCTACCACCCCTCATCTCTATTTCTCTCTCTCCTCTCCTAAATTCAATCAGTGAGCCACTTCTTGTTATCTCATCTACTAAATATTTCTTAAATTGTCTACTGCTTTCATTCCCCACTACTGCTGTTTTGGTTCAGACCCACATTATTGTTTTCTTGGACTGGAGCAATATCTCCTTAACTCGTTTCCTCCCTCCTGTCTCTCTCGACTCCCCTCCAACCCATTTGCTGCATGGTTGTGTCACTCTTTTACTAAAAAATCTTTCAGTGACTTCTTATAAAACCAAGCCCAATGTTATTGCTGTTTTATAGCTTGAGTCTAATCAGAAACTATATCCTATAAAATCTCTCTTTAGGATATTTTGTTAAGATTTCTTTGTAGCTAAACACGTGATCAACATTAGTTGATGCTCAATCAAAATAGGAAAGAATGTATGTTTTCTCTTTCTAGTTTACGAAGAGAAAAGTCTATATTCACTGTTTATGGTGTCCATATCCTAACATGTTTCTACTAAATTGAGTTTGTTGACTATATTGTTTGTTATTTTTTTAATTTGATATTTGGAATTCAAAAAGCTACTTATCAAGAGTTACATTATAATGTGTTTTGT
Organism: Ceratotherium simum simum; assembly: GCF_057802395.1. NCBI lineage: Eukaryota > Metazoa > Chordata > Mammalia > Perissodactyla > Rhinocerotidae > Ceratotherium > Ceratotherium simum. Next base: position 59,561,271 of record NC_141909.1, on the reverse strand, counting down.
CAAAGTTTCCTTATACTTATAATTTTTTTTTAGTTGAAAGATACGATGTTTGATGCACAAATTTTTGCAACTAGGGTATACTCTTCATTGAGTAAGACTTTCACCATTATTTATTTTAAAAAATCCAAGATTTTTATTTTGGAAACAAAAATGCCTTTCATGGTATGGCGTCCCTTTAATTCTCCAGCCTTTTCTTTGGCTCATTCCCTACCTCTCACTTTACAGACTAGTAATACAGCCTGCTTCTGGTACTTCAGTGCCTTGCAAATACTCAGCCTTTACATCGCAGCTTAACTGTTATATCTTGAAGCCCCAGACTGATGTAAATGCTCTCTGTAAACTCATAGCACCTGTGCTTACCTGTCTTCTCACCACATTATGTCATCCGTGTATATGTTTGTGTTTCTCACTGGACTGTAAATCCTTAAGAACAGGGACCAGATCTTTGTCTTTTCTCCCCCCAAGCAAAGCCTGAAACATGGTGGTTGCTTAATTTTCTTGTACTATACCTAATCAAACTGAACTTCCAACTGCCACCTCTCTTTGAGCCTTATCCCATTCTACCCTATCCTCCTGATGTCCAACATGGTTGATCACCCTGCATTTCTATCAACCCTTCACTCCCCCCTTGCTGTTTGACCTGACTTCTCCAGAATGCACTGGAGTGCTTCTTAACCAAGAGTCACCTTCTCTCCCTGGTTCTTTTGCCTCTTGTTTCTGTGACTAACTGCCTCTGGGTTTGTGCTCTCTTGCTGCAGAAGTGGTTTTCTGTGATTCAGCACCACCCCCTGGAGAAGGAGTTGGAGAGAAACGGATCCATCAAACATTATGGCCATTCAGTACTTTTTATTCTGAATCTGTGCTCTCCAAGCCACTTTTTGTTCATGGTGGGGCTTACCATATTGAAAACTAGTTGATTCAAGGACATGGACATCTATGATCACTCAGAAGTTGTATTTCTCATTATAATTGCATCAATTTGCATTCTGTTTTATTTAATTAGTTTCTTGAAGAATTAGTTTGTATAACATAATTACTATTTTATCCAGATTCTTTAAGTTGCAAGAAATGAAACTCAGTCAAGCTGGCTAGTGTACGGAGAGGGAGGGGCTCCTTTACGTGGAGCAATAAGGGAGACAGAGATCATGGGAATCCATGCATAGAACACATGATAAAGCTGAACCTTATGGGAACCGAACCTAGAAAGTTGCCAGGAACTGGGCCTGCCTTAGGGACTGTCAGTGGCTCCCCTCCGTCTTCCATGGACCACATGATCTCTTTCTTCCTAATACCCTTTTCTTTCCCTACACTTTGCATATCTTTCCTCTTCCTCATAGTGTCTATGTATTCTTGGGATTTATGTCTTTATAAATTTGGCTTACACAGCCTACCATGGCCTCTTTAGATTTTCTCTGCATTTTTTGGCTTAATTTCCTTAGCGAGAAAGCTGGCTTCATGTTATCTTTTTAGGCTGTGGAAAGATGTGTCTATAATCAGTCAACTGATTTGCTCCATCTCCATGGCTACTATTTTGGTCAAATTGCTATCATCTCTCACCTGAATTAGCACAATGACTTTTCCTACCACCTTTTCCCCCTATTCCCAATCCATTTTCCATACCCTTCAAAGATTTCCCATTGCCTTCATGATAAAGTACAGATACTTTAACATCCTTATAAGACTTCATGATCTAGTCTCATGACCTGGTTCCTAGGTACATCTGTAGCCTCATTTTTCACTTCTCAATCTTGTACTCTGCCTCCCATCATACTGAAATTAAGTTGCTTAAAATAGATCATGTTTTCTCACACCTCTGGTTATATGCTTTTCCTTCCATCTGAAAAACTCTTCCTCTTCTACAATTGGCCTTCTCCTACTTAATCTTCAGCTCTCGGCTTAAACATCACTTCCTCCAGGAAGTCTTCCCTGACCAGGTTACTTGACTATGCTGTTCTATGCTCCCATAGCTCCGCATTCTCCCTATCATAGCAAAACAATGTATGTTTTGCCTATTTAATTGTCAGGTAGAGTGTAAGCTTCATGATAGCAAGGAATGTGTCTGTCTTGCCCACCACTGTATCCCTAGTCCATAACGGTCACTTAATAAGTATTTGATAAAAGAGTAAAGGCCCTACCATAGGTCATTGATGCTATTAGATACTGGGGGTAGGGGCAGTTCATGGCATACGGATGCACCTTAATTCTAATTGATGTATCTTAAGCAGGTCTGTGAGAAGAGAAGTTTTCCTTAGTACGGGCTATTGTCCTGATAGGCAATATGATTGAAATGTTTAGCACAGTTACCCAAAATCTGATCTCCTTTTGTGACCCTGAATATTAAATAACCATCAGGTTGTAGGAATCCTGTGAAGCTCAACCCAAAGCAACCTACTGACTGTCCTCTCTACTCCTATTGTAACAACACTAAAATACCATCTTCTTGCCATGACCTGCAAGATATCACACGATGGGGCCTCTGTCGGACACTCTCAACTCATCTCGTCCACTGTGTCTCACTCATTGTGCTCCAGCCTCCTCAGGTCCTCAAACACCCCAAGTGTTTCCTATCTCAGGGCATTTGCACTGCTGTTTATTCTGCTTGGAACTCTCTTCCCTAGATCATCGCACACCGAGGTCCTCCTTTTCATCCTTTAGTTCTTAGCTAAAACATCAGCCTCCTCAGAGAGCCCTTCCCTGACCACCCTACGTAAATGGCTCCCACTCCTTCATAACGTTCATCTAAACTAAAATTATCTGATATGTTTATCTGTTAACTCTCTGCCTTCCCATCAGAAGGTAAGCTCTAGGAGGGCAGGGAACTTTTTTGGCTCATCCTCTGCTATATCATCAGAATCTAGAACAGTACTTAGGATCGTAGTTGCTCAATTTATTGATTGAATGAAGACAGTCTAGCCAAATGTACTCCAACTGTCCCTCACAGGGGCCTCTGCTCTCCCCTGCAGGCTCCTCCGGGATCCCTCATCTCTCCTCCATGCTTCCAGCCGACCTTGACCCTTTATCCTGACAGCCCAGGGCTGTCTGGACCTCAGCAGCCTTTCTTTTTCCCTGTTGCCTGGGGCCACCCTTAGCCTACCCAGGTCCCTGGGGTGCACTCCAAACAGAAACCGCATGTATACAAGGAAGAGAGCTAATTAGAGCTTTATAATCCCTGGACTTCTCCCCACCTCGCTGTCCTTGATGCACAGACCTGGGCCAGTCTCTTCACTCGTGTTGGGGACGTAAAGTTGACTGACCAATATCTTTGGATGCAAACAAGCCAAAAAGGCACAGTTTTGCAAAGAGATTTAAATATGCATCTGCCAGAATGGTCACTTGCCAAGTGATGTTTGCGTTCCTTAATTCCACTACTTCACGTCTAAATCCAGCATTAAATGCACTGTGCGCTTGGTGTCTAAAGACTCAGAGAACCACTGACGCTGCCAAGATCAAATGATCTAAATTCCCTTTGAGGCCTTTGTTGAGGAACGTCGCAGTAGTCCTGCCAGAACCTGAGAAATACCTTTGGGGTACTTTGCACAGCACACTGGCCAGGCAGGAGCATTGTGTACACGTCAATCTTGGAAATGGACTGCCTGGTCATCCAACAAATGAGGCATTATGCATTTGTCTGGTTGAGAAGAGATAAAAAACATGGATCAGATGGACTGAAATGTGGCCAACATTTGGCAAGGGCTTCCCAATAAAAATAAAAGGTCTTAACAAAGAGTGGCTTGCAGTTTCAGATCTCCTAGGAGAGAGAATTTGGTGTCTGTAATGAGAAATTTTATATCAGGTGTTAGATTCACAAAATGAGCAGGCAACTTTCTGGAAGCCTGACTGCTGAGGACAGGGAGTCACTGTGCTTATGGCTGGCTTGGGGCTGCCCCAAGGGAATAACTTGTGGGGAGGTTTGAGGACCCGACCTGGCGGACACCCAGCATGTCAAAGAGCAACGAGTTATCCAAGAAGAGGCAAGGGCCAAGCCCCAGAGAATCTGGAAAGACAAAGAAGTCACTGTTCCGCCCAGACGAGTGCCAAGAAACCTCCTTTAACCTCATTGCTTTTACTCAAACATGTAGCAATGAACTCATCCTTATGCCTTTAATGGTAAAAATCTTCTGTTCAGGATCAGAATCAGATAACATGAGTTTGGATGTATTTAAAAGTAAATGGAAAAAATGGGAAATAATGATGATGTAGCTATATCAAGAAGGCTAAGTGGGCTGGGAATTTGGTGGTTTTGAGGTGGATTCAATTCTTCATTTCCTGGCACTTTGATGTTTATCTCTGTGCCTTTGGGGGATACAGTGACTCATTTGCACACAGGGTCATGCAGTACTTTCTGGATTGTGATAAACATTCAGAGACAAGGTTAAGGCAATTTGAGGCCAATTTTGCCAATTGAACTATATTTTTTAGCTCATAAAGTGTTTTTCTAAATTAAATCACATCAGTAAACATTTATCAAGCATCTGCCTGTCATGTGAAAGGCTAACACACAAAAATGAACAGAATTTGAAATCCAAGGAAAGGAAAAACAAACCTGCAGCATGGAGATTATAGTTAATCTTTTCTGAATTGTCTCTGCAGACTTAGAGACAGGAAGTGAACTAACTAACAGCCAAAAAGGAAACTTTTTCTGGGAAATCTCCCTCCATATAGCCAAAACAAATATTTTGATCTGGGAGAAAACAAAAGTTAAAATAAATGTAAAACCGACCTTCACATTAAGATGTTAGGTAAGCCAAACAGCTTCAATAAAGAGGCTGAACATTTACTATGTGGTCGGTACTGGTTATACTAAATTAAAAAGGTGTGGCTGACTTGCATGAGAACAAATTTAAACATATATTATTCCGTGCAAAATGAACATTATACTGTGCAAAAAAATGTTCCTTTGTCCTCAAAACTTTTGTTATTGTTGTTTAGGGGTGTTAGATGGAGAAGAATAAAAAATGTATCGTATCTGAAGTTTATTAATTTGGCAAAGTCTAACATGGATTCCTTGTGCATCAAATGAAGGAGTGTGGACTGGGTGATGGTATAGTTAGGTGGATTTGTATTTGGTTAATTGGCCATACCCCAGCAGCACTGATTTATTGATTGATGCCTGCTGCATCCCAGAAAGTTCTTGAAGGTATCAAGGCTATTGAGGCTAACTGAAATACCACATATCTTTGCTTTGGATTAGAATTATATCAACTTCATTCAGCAAACACTAGCTAAGAAAAGCAGGAAAGGACATTCAGAGTGAATGTAATTCATTTACTTTTACAGTTACCTTAAATTCTCTCCTTAAATCAGGTCAGACCACCAGAAGTCCAGGTATATGGTCTTCTGGTGGCTCCTGGACTGCATCAAATTAGTCTCTCACAAAATGGCCTTCATTGGCCCCAGAGGGCTCCGGGAAGCCAAGGGGTACAAAAAACTACCTGATATGATGGAACTTCTGGAAAAATAAAAGGAGAATTATCATAAATGTTTGCAAGAAGAAATAGAAACTATCGGCAAAACTAAAAACTGTGTAGGGGAATTATAATCATAATATCTACTTGGTTCTGCCCTGAGCAACAATTACCTAAGTTACAACATTGTAAACGTTGTTGAGCACTTAAACATGGTTTAAGAGTAGTTCATCTGAAAAACATCAAGAATTTTTAAAATAAACTTTTATTTTAGAATAGTTTTAGGTTTACAGAAAAAATTGTGAAGATAGTTGAAAGAATTCTGATATGCTCCACATCAGTTTCCTCTATTATTATCTTATATCAGTATGGCACATTTGTCACAATTAATGAACCAATTTTGATACATTGTTATTAACTAAAGCCCATACTTTCTTCAGATTTCCTTAGTTTTTACCTAATGTTCTTTTTCTGTTCCAAGATCCATCCAGGATACCACCTTATATTTAATTGTCATGTCTCCTCAGGCTCCTCTTAACTGTGACATTTTCTCATACTTTCCATGATTTTGATGATCTTGACATTTTTGAGGAGTCGGCTATTTTGTAGAATGTCCCTCAGTTGGGATTTGTCTGATGAGGTTTTGGGTTTGTAGGAAGATCACAGAGGGAAAGTGCCATTCTCATCACATTCTATCAAGGGTACTTGCTATCAACGTGCGTGACTCATCACTGTTGATGTTGACCTTGATGACCTGTAGGTTATTCCCCCCACCCCTTTCCATACTGTACTCTTTGAAAACAAATTTCCATGAGCAGTATACACTTAAGGAGTGGGGAGTTATGCACCACATCCTTGAGAGTGGGGTACCTATAAATTACTTGGAATTCTGCGTGAGAGATTTGTCTATTCGCCCCAATTTGTTCATTGATCCAATCATTTATTTATACCAGTAAGGAGTCATGGATATTTATTTTATATTTTAGGTTATAACCCCATAATGTTACTTATTTTGTTACTCGGATTATTCCAGCTCTCACCACTGGGACTCTTTCAGTTGGCTCCCATGACTCTGACATACCCCCCCCCCCCCCCCCCCGTTGTGGGTTTTTTATTTTATTTTCTTTTTAGCACTTCCTTGCTTTCTGGCACTATGAGAGGCTCTAGGCTCATCTTGTATATATATTTCCTGTCCCAGTGCTAGACTCAGCCGTTTGTCCAAGGAGCCCTAGTTTCTTTTAATGAAGAATGGTATTAAAAACCAAAAAGCAAGATCTAGACCCTAGTGTGCTTGTTGCTACCAGGGGGCAGGAGTTATCTCTTTTAGGCCCTCTGAGCTGACAGACCAAGGAAATATATGTGTGTAGACTAACTAGTGTATACACACACACACACATATTTCTATTTTAACCATTTGTATCTCTATTAAGTAAACATGGGTTCATATTGATGTATCCAATTCTAATCTGTTACCACATAAATCATTGTAGCCTTTTCCCCTTGCTTGTCTGTAACCTCCTAGTCCAACAGTGAGAAACCCGGCTCCCACATCTGCCATCTATTTACTTTATTGTTCAATTCCAGTATATGTGTAGAGTGGCTTCAGAATTGCTAACCTGTACTCCCTTGAGAAACAACGTGATCAGTGTTTACACACCATTATTTTTTGCCTTACCGATGAAAGTTACTTAGATCAGCACCTTTTACACTCACTCCCTTCAGTGAGGTTGTTTTATGATATAGTTAGGTTCTTTTGCCACATTCTGCATTTCATCCTGGCATCTCCCAACTTCCTAAATTATTTTTTAAGTTTGCATACATTAAGGTTCACTGTTTGTAATGTAAATTTCTACAGGTTTTTACAAATGCATAGTGTCATGTATCCACCATTACAATATCATACAGAATAGTTTCGCCACCCTAAAAAATCCTCTGTGCTTCATCTTTTTAACCCTTCCGTCTTCCTGAGCCCTTGGCAACCACTGATCTGTTTACAATCTCAATAGTTTTGCCTTTTTCAGAATGTAATATGAATGAAATCATAGTATTTAGCCTTTTCAGACTAGCTTTTTTCACTTAGCAGTATGCATTTAAAATTCTTCCTTGTCACTGCATGGCTTGAGAGCAGTAGGGCAGTTATAATGTTAGTTGCTGTACAACATGGTGTAGTGGTGAAGAACATAGGCTCCGAATTCAGGCTACCTGGGTGCTGCTGCCTCCCAAGATGTGTGAGCTGGGCTAGATTACCTAAACTTCCTGGGTCTCAGTGTCCTTGTTTGTAAACAGGAATAGTAAGTGTACCTAGAGCATTAAGCAGTACCTGGCTTGATAGACATTAGCTATTATTATAATTTATTACAATATTTTCACATATAATATAGAAAGCACTTTATAGACATTCTTTTATACCTTCCAACAAACTTTCAAAGGAGTATGATTATCCCCGTTTTGTAGATGGAGACCCTGAAATGCAGAGACCATAAATCAATGGAATCAGGACTTGAACCTAGGTCTATCATAGTACAGAGGCTCTGATCTTTTAACTTTACTATAGTGATTCTCGAGAGCATAAGAAAAGTTCCCTTGTATTCAGCCCTAGACAAACTGTATCTGGAACATCATCTTCACTTTGAATTGCCATATTTTATGAAAGACCAACTAGAATGTGTGAAATAGATGATGATCAGGGTGGTGAAAGATCTGGAAAACCTTTTAAATGAGGGGCTACAAAAGAACTAGGGGCTACCTATGGTTGGTATGAAAAACAAAAAATTGGGAAGGAGGGGCTGGCCCTGTGGCCTAGTGGTTAAGTTTGGCGAGCTCCGCTCTGGCAGCCCAGGTTCAGTTCCCAGGCGCAGACCTACAGCACTTGTCAGTGGCCATGCTGTGGCGATGACCCACATACAAAATAGAGGAAGATTGGCACAGATAATAGCTCAGGGCGAATCTTCCTCACCAAAAAAAGTTGTGAAGGAAATACAGCAAAATGTTAACAATGTGTGTCTCTTAATGGTGGGATGACAGACGATTTTCTTTTCTTCTTTATTTTCTGGATTTTTCAAGATGAACATATATTTCCTTTTTGTTGTTTTTGGTTTTGGTTACAAGGTATAATTGACATATAACATTATATTAATTTCAGGTGTGCAACATAGTGATTCAATGTTTGTATATATTGCAAGATGATCACCACTATAAGTCTAGTTAGCATCTGTCACCATACATAGTTACAAAAAAAATTTTGTTTTCTTTGATGAGGACTTTTAAGATCTACTCTCTTAGCAACTTTCAAATATGCAACACAGTAATATTAACTATAGTCACCATGCTGTACTTTATAGCCTGAACTTAATTATTTTATTGCTGGAAGTTTGTACCTTTTGACCACCTTCACCCATTTCTCCCACCCCCTGGCTCTGGCAAACACTAATCTGTTCTCTGTATCTATGAGCTTGACTTGTTGTTGTTGTTTTTTAATTCCACATATAAGTGAGATCATATGGTATTTGTCTTTCTCTGTTTGACCTATTTCATTTAGCACAATGCCCCCAAAGTCCATTCATGTTGTCGCAGATGGCAAGATTTCATTCTTTTTAATAGCTGAATAATATTCTATTGTGTGTATATACATATACATACATACATATATATATATATATACCACATCTTCTTTATCCATTCTTCTGTTGATGGACACTTAAGGTGTTTCTATATCTTGACTATTGAAAATAATGCTGCAATGAACATGGGGAGGCATATATCTTTTCAAATTGGTGTCTTCATTTTCTTTGGATAAATACCCAGAAGTGGAATTGCTGGATGATATGGTAGTCCTATTTTTATTTTTTTTATAAACTTTTATTTTTTTGCTGAGGAAGATTAGCTCTGAGCTAACATCTGTGCCCATCTTCCTCTATTTTGTATGTGGCATGCCACCACAGCATGGCTTGATGAGCAGTGTGTCAGTCTGCACCCGGGATTCGAACCTGTGAACCCTGGGCCACTAAAATGGAGTGCACGATCTTAACAGCTATGCCACCAGGCTGGCCCCAGGTAGTTCTATTTTTAATTTTTTGAGGACTCCATACTGTTTTCCACAGTGGCTGCACCAATTTACATTCCCATCAGTAGTACACAAGGATTCCCTTTTCTCCACATCTTTGCCAGTACTTGTTATCTCTTGTCTTTTTGATAATAGCCATTCTAACAGGTGTGAGGTGAGATCTCATTGTAGTTTGACTTGCATTTCCCTGATGATTCATGATGTTGAGAGTCTTTTCATGTACCTGTTGGCCATCTGTATATCTTCTCTGGAAAAAATGTCTATTCAGATCCTCTGCCATTTTTTAATTGGATTGTTTGGTTTTTTTGCTATTGAGTTGTATGAGTTTTTTTACATATTTTGAATATTGACCCCTTCTCAGATGGTATATGATTTGCAAATATTTTCTCCCATTCAGTAGGTTGCCTTTTCATTTTGTTGATGATTTCCTCTGCTGTGTAGAAGTTTTTTAGTTTGATATAGTCCCACTTGCCTATTTTTACTTTGTCACCTTTGCTTTTGGAGCCAGATCCAAAAACTAATTGCCAAGACCAATGTCAGGAAGCTTACCATCTATGTTTTCTTCTAGGAGTTTTATGGTTTCAGGTCTTACATTCAAGCCTTTAATCTATCTTGAGTGAATTTTTGTGTGTGGTGTAAGATAGTGGTTGAGTTTCATTCTTACACATGTGGTTGTCCAGTTTTCCCAACACCATTTATTGAAAAGACTGTCCTTTCCTCACTGTATATTTTTGGCTCCTTTGTCATAAATTAATTGACCATATAGGTGTGGGTTTGTTTCTGGGCTCTCTATTCTGTTCCATTGATCTATTTGTCTGTTTTTATGCCAGCACCATACTGTTTTGATTACTATAGCTTTGTAATATAGTTTGAAATCAGGGAATGTGATGCCTCCAGCTTTGTTATTTTTTCTCAAGATTGCTTTGGCTATTTGGGGTCTTTTGTGATTTACTTTTCTTCTTTAGATTTTTAAAGATGAATATACATTTCTTTTGTGTGTGTGTGTGTGTTTATAATTACTTTTATAATAAGAAAGAACACTTTAATAAATCATAGTTAAAAGTAAAATTTGAGTTATGGATGTTAACTAAACTTGTTATGGTAATCATTTCATAAGATATACATGTATCAAATCAGTATACACCTTAGACTTATACAATGCTATATGTCAATTATATCACAATAAAACTGGAAAAAATAATAGCTATATATAAACATCCAGCACAATACTTAGCCCCTTTTTAAAAAAATAATTATTCAGGTTTTATTTTGAAATCTAAGACTGAGAATTTGATATGTATGTTTGAAAATATAACTGTTTTTTTCCTTGTGAATTCTATAAATACAATTTACATTGAGCACAAAAAATAAAGAAAGAAAAACTTGATAGTCTGTTCTGTGAAAAACAGATTTAATGTTTTGCTTATGACCTCAGAAAACAGAGTTTAGGCCCAATGTGTGAAAATTATCTACAGGCACATTTGAGCTCAATATAAATGGAACTGGCTGACACGTGAGGAGGCCAACTTCCCTCTACCAGAAAGAGTTTAATCACAGGCTGGGGTCAGGCTAGGCCAGATGACCTCTGAAATCTCTTCCAACTTTTATTCTACAACCTGGCTTCTACTTATGAGCACAAAGTGTTTGCAATTGCTTTAGCTTATCATGTACAAATTGATGCTAATATAAATGCATTTTGTTTATTAATCTATTTAGGCACCTAAGAAACACTTAGTAATTTATGTACTGAGATGAAATGAACCTGTTATTTCCTTAGAATTAAATTTAGAATTGTTACTCATGCAAACTAGACTTCTTCCATCTTGTATTAGTTTCCTAGGGCTGCTGTAATAAATTAGCATAAACTGAGTGGCTAAAAGCAACTAATTCTCTCACAATTCTGGAGGCCAGAAGCCCAAAATCAAGATGTCAGCAGAGCTGTGCTGCCTTGAAGGCCCTAGGGAAGAATTCTTCTTTGGCTGTCCCAGCTTCTGGCGACTGTAGGCATTCTTGGTTTGTGGCTATATAACTCCAATCTATGTCTCTGTCTTCACACGGCTGTCTCCTCTTCTCTGTGTGTCTCATATAAGGATACTTGTCATTGGATTTAGGGCCCACCTGGATAATCCAGGATCATCTCATCTCGAGATCCTTAATTAATTCTCCAAAGGCCCTTTCTCCAAATAAGGTCACATTCACAGGTTCTAGGATGTGGACGTATCTTTTTTGAGGTCCACCAATAGTTGGTGAGATATTTTAATTATTCTTTTTCAGACATTGATTCCTTATTCTAGTTCTTCCTTTCTCTATCCCTGTCAATCTCCCTGCCCCATCTCCAACACTTAGCCCAGCCAACTGCTACCTTCTTAGGAGTGTCTCTTTTCGCCTCCTCTAGGAGGTCTTCCCTGATTACCGTTGCCTTGTTCACCCCATAGGCCCAGCATTTAGTGTGGTCTCTGGTACATAAAAAGAGCTTAATAAATATTTGTTGAAAAAATATTAGCAAATCAAATACAGCAATACATTAAAAGGATCATATACCATGATCAACATCATCCTTAACAGTGAAAATCTGAAAGTCATCCCTCTGAGTACAGGAACAAGACAAGAGTGCCTACTCTCGCCACTCTTATTCAATATAGTACTGGAGGTTTTGGCCAGAGAAATTAGGCAAGAAAAAGAAATAAAAGGCATCCAAACTGGAAAGAAAGAAGTAAGGCTCTCACTGTTTGTGGATGACAGGATTCCATATACAGAAAACCCAAAAGAATCCACCAGAAAACTATTAGAAATAATCAAAACTACAGCACAGTTGCAGGGTATAAAATCAACTTACAAAAATCTGTTGCATTTCTATACACTAATAATGAACTAGCAGAAAGAGAACTCAAGAATACAATCCCATTTACAATTACAACAAAAAGAATAAAATATCTAGGAATAAATTTAATCAAAGAGTTGAAAGACCTATACACTGAAAACTACAAGATGTTATTGAAAGAAATTGAAGAAGACAGAAAGAAATGGAAAGATATTCCATGCTCATGGATTGGAAGAATAAGCATAGTTAAATTATCCTTATTACCTAAAGCCATCTGCAGAGTCAATGCAATCCCAATCAGAATCCCAATGACATTCTTCACAGAAATAGAACAAAGAATCCTAAAACTTACATGGAACAACAAAAGACCCCAAATAGCCAAAGCAATCCTGAGAAAAAAGAACAAAGCTGGAGGCATCAAAATCTCTGACTTCAAAATATACTACAAAGCTATTTTAATCAAAACAGCATAGTACTGGTATAAAAACAGACACACAGATCAATGGAACAGAATTGAAAGCTCAGAAATAAAACCACACATCTATGTACAGCTTATCTTCAACAAAGGAGCCAAGAACAAACAACAGAGCAAGGAAAATCTCTTCAATAAATGGTGTTGGGAAAACTGGAGAGTCATGTGCAAAAGAATGAAAGTAGACCATTATCTTTCACCATACACAAAAATTAACTCAAAATGGATTAAAGACTTGAATGTAAGACCTGAAACCATAAAACTCTTAGAAGAAAATATAGGCAGTACACTCATTGACACTGGTCTTAGCAGCATCTTTTTGAATACCATGTCTACTCAGGCAAGGGAAACAAGGAAAAATAAACAAATGGATCTACATCAAATAAAAAGCTTCTGCAAGGCAAAGGAAACCATCAATAAAACAAAAAGACAACCCAGCAACTGGGAGAAAATATTTGGAAATCATATATCTGATAAGGGGTTAATTTCCAAAATGTATAAAGAACTCATACAACTCAACAACAACAAAACCAAAGCTGATCAAAAAATGGGCAAAAGATACAGACATTCTTCCAAAGGAGATATACAGATGGCCAACAGGCACATGAAAAGATGTTCAACATCACTATTAGGGAAATGCAAACGAAAACTACAATGAGATATCACCTTACACCCGTCAGAATGGCTACAATTAACAAGACAAGAAATAACAAATGTTGGAGAGGATGTAGAGAAAAGGGAACCCTCACACACTGCTGGTGGGAATGCAAACTGGTGCAGCCACTATGGAAAACAGTATGGAGATTTCTCCAAAAATTAAAAATAGAAATACCCTATGATCCAGCTATCCCTATACAGGGTATTGATATGAAGAACATGAAATCAACAATACAAAGAGATCTATGCACCTCTATGTTCACTGCAGCATTATTCACAACAGCTGAGACATGGAAGCAACCCAAGTGCCCATTAATGGATGAATGGATAAAGAAGATGTGGTATATATACACAATGGAATACTACTCAGCTATAAAAAAGAAAAAATAACCCCATTTGCAACAACATGGATGGACCTTGAGGGTATTATATTAAGTGAAATAAGTTAGACAGAAAAAGACAAACACTATATGATTTCATTCATATGTGGAAGATAAACACACGGATAAGGAGAATAGATTAGTGCTTACCAGAGGGAAAGAGAATGGGGGCGAGTGCAGTGAAAGGGGTAAAGGGGCACGTATGTATGGTGACAGATAAAAACTCGACTATTGGGGGTAAGCAAGATGCAGTCTGTACAGAAACTGATATATAATAATGAATACCTGAAATTACACAATGTTATAAACCAACATGATCTCAAGAAAGCAATTAAAAAAAAATTAAAAATTTAAAAATTAAAAAAACCTGTTGAGTAGATTAAACCAAAAAAAAAAAAAATGAAAGAGTAAATGAATGTATCAAAGGAAGCCAATGATAATGCCCACCTTTCTTTTGAGTTACTGAGAAGTGGTAAGTTTTTAATGATGCCTGGAGAATTTCAGGGAGAACATGAGGCTTTATTTTCAGAAAGTCTGTTAATTCTAGAAAACCTTTCCATTGAAACCACAGGACAAAATTTAAAGAGAATGAGATATTTAATCTGCACTGTTTTTTATTCTCAAGGCACAAGAATGTAGGGAGTTAAAGACAAATGCCACACTTTCCACTTTAATTAACATTGAGTGATTTTGGACAGTGGGAGTTTCTTGCGTGTTGTGTTTTTTGAACAAGGAGAATAGGGCTCTTCTGATGGAGGCATCACAGTGTAACTAGGACAGGATGGTGAAGGAGATAAGCGGCCTTGTTCAGATGGTGAAACTTCTCTTGCTGTAGAACAGCGCCAGCTGTATTTCCCAGAGATAACTTGGCTTATCAAAAGCAGTTAAAATGGCACATTTTGAGGCTTCGTAATTGATTTAAAAATTGAAGTTGCTGCCTTAAAGGCCAGCAACTTGCTGGGAACCCACCTCTTCCCCCAAGTAGCTTTTTGAGAGGTGATTCATGGTTTCAGAAACCATAAATGGTGATTGTTGACATCAGAGCTCGATCCTGAATTGAGTGTTATTTTTACCTGGGATTAGGATCTCTGAGGCCCATGCTTTGAGGTATAGTCTCAAGGTTTTTTGCTTCTTGGAGAAGAGAGTTAATGAATGTAGTAGGCCTGTTTGCCTTTTCTCACTGCCTAATTTCTGGGAGAGAAATGCCTGGGTCTGACTTTCTGCTCTACCCTTGGTGGGTTTGACTTTGAACATGAGCCTTCAAACTTACTTTGGGAACTGGCTGGGGAAAGGAGCTTCAGAATAGAAGAGTCTTGGATGAACTAGTGTTTCTTGAGTTGCAAAGTACTCAGGACAGTAAACACCACCATGCTGCAGAATATTCTGTTTTTAGTTGAGGATGTTATAAATATTTGGAGTTGCTTTTGAGAATCCTCAAGGAGAATATGGACAGAAAATATTGAAAATACGGTTTTACCATTTAGAGGCAAAACTACAGATAACTACAGTTTGTCTTCAGTGTGTTTGGTGATTTCAGCACTTCAGTCAACAATAAATCCAATAAGGGTTACTGGTGCCCACCCCGTGTCAGACAGTGTTCTGGCAATGAGGCCATATCAGTGAGCAAAAGAGGCAAGAAATTCTGCCTTCATGGAGCTTACATTCTAGTAGAAGAGACAATCAGCAAAACACACATCAACTAAATTATATAGAATGTTAGAAAATGATAAGTGCTATGGAAAAAAAGTGGCGCAGGGTAAAGGTGATGGAATATGGTGGTCAGATTGCAGTAATAAATAGGGTGACCAGGGCAGGCCTCCTTGAGAAAGGGAGATTGTGCAGGAAGAGAGAGGTTAGCCATGTGACTGTCAGGGGCCAGTGGATGAAGGCAGGGGGAATGGGCAGTGTGAGGGCCCTAGGACAGAACTGTTCTGGTGAGCCTGAGGACCAGAATGGTGGGGACAGAGGGAAGTAAAGAACCAAAGGTCAGAGAAGTCATGCCAGGTCCTGCCTCACAGCTCATGTTTGGATTTTACTCCGACTGGAAAGGGGACTCTCTGCAGCGCTTTGAGCAGAGGAATAACAATATCTAACTTGAGTTTTAAAGAGGATCACTCTGACTGCTGTGTTGGCAATACTCTGCAGATGTCAGGGAGGAGGCAGAGAGAACAGTTAGAGGGCAGTGAGAGATGATGAGAGACGATGGAGATGTGAACCTGCGATTAGATATGGAAAAGTGAGAAGTGGACAAGTTCTGAGCCTGTTTGAAGGCAGAACTATCTTGATTTCCTGATGGATTGGATGTGGTGTACGAGAAACAAGGAGAGGAGTCAAGGATAGCCCCACATGTTTTGCTTGAACAATGGAAATGAAGAAGTTGCCATCAACTGAGTTGAGGGAGGCTGCAGGTAGTGTGGTGTGGGTGAGCGGGGGGTGTAGATCAGGAATTTGGTTTTGCTTATATCTTTTAGATGCTCAAGTGGAAGTATTTAGTAGGAGTTGGATTTACAAGTCTGAATTCAGATGACAGGTCTGGGTAGGACATATAAATTTGGGAGTCAGTTTACAGATAGTATTTAAAGCCCCTAAACTTGATGAGATCACCAAAAGTGATTATAGATAGAGGACTAAGAAGTGGCCCTAAAACACTCTCCTGTTCAGAGGTCAGGGTTGAGAGGAGAAATCAGCCAGAGAGATTGAGAGGAGAGACCAGTGAGGAAAGAGAAAAAGGAAGAGAGTCTGGCATCCTAGAAACCAAGTGAAGAAAGTGTCATCCAGGAGAGGAGGTGATTGACGTGTCCAGGGCTGCCGAGAGATCAAACACAGTGAGCGCTAACCACTGCGTTTAGCAGCATGGAGGTCTTTGATGACCTTTCCAAGCTGCGTTTTAGTGGGGAAGTGAGGGTGAAAAATCAAATGAAATCGGTATAAGGAAGGAATGGAATCGGAAACAAAATATTTAGATGACTCTTTGGAAGTGTTTTGCTGCATAGGGGAGCAAAGAAGTGGAGCAGTTGCTAGTGAGGAAAGCGGGGTTGAGAGAAGGTTTTAAAATAAGAAAAATAGCAGCAGGTGTGATAATGAGAATGATGAGCAGAGGATGAAAGACTGACAAGGTGGGAGCTGGGTGAACTGTTGCTTCAGTGCCCTTGAAAGGAATAGAGCTCATGGGAGAATGTATTCTGTCCAGGAGCAGAGGCAGTTCACGTGCAGTAGCTGGTGGGACTGTGGGTACAACGCTGATGGGTGGGCAAACGTGGTACCAGCAGTGCCTGGAAGTCCTCTCTTCCGATTTCTCCTCTTCTCAGTGAATTAGAAAGCAACGTCTTAAGTAGAGAGTGGGAAAGGGGAGAAGGAAGTGTTAGAGGTTTGGAGAGAGACGAAACGGTGTGAAATTATGTTGAGGACAGTAGAGAGAGTCTGAACAGGGATGCACAGTCTGATTGCCCAGTAGCATCAAGGGCCCACTGGAGTTTAGGGTTTGGCACCAAGAATTTCAAGTACAACCAGTTGACTAGCTTGTGTGTTTTTCTCCAGCCATTTCAGCTGCATCAGTACAGGCATGCAGTAGGCACGGCTGCATTTAGCCCAGTGTGCGGTCTTGCCAAGGGAGTACGACAAGTCAAGACACGGGCAAGGAAGTCAAAGGTATATGTAGGTCAATGTTCAGAAATCTCCAGATGCCCACTGGCTTGCAACCTCTCTGTATTAATTTGGTAGGGCTGCCATAACAGAATACCACAGACTGGATGGCTTAAACAGCAGACATTTATTTTCTCACAGTTCTGGAGTTCAAGATCAAAGTGTTAGTTTGGTTTCCCCTGAGGCTTGTCTCCTTGGCTTACAGATGGCCACCTTCTTGCTGTGTCCTCACATGGTCTCTTCTCTGTGCACATGCATCCCTCATCTCTCAGTGTGTTCAAATTTCCTCTTCTTATAAGAATACCAGTCAGATTGGATTAGGGCCCACCCTAATGGCTTCGTTTTAACTTACTCATCTATTTTAAGGCCCTACCTCCAAGTAGAGTCACACTCTGAGGTACTGGGGGTTAGGTCCTCAACATACGAATTTTGAGGGTGTACAATTTAGCCTATAACACCCTCTATCTGTGCAACGCATCCCAGATAATTATCGCAACACACCACTTTATTTGTACACGTTTGCTTTAATTTTCTGCCCCCTGAATGCAAAAGGTATACAGACTCTCCCTTCAAGGCACTTCAGGTAGAACATGTTTTTCTACTCCTTACTTTCCAACGCTTGCAAACTTTTTCGATCCACAGTAAAAAACATATTTAATCTTTGACCCAGTACACACATACATAAATATGTAACTGAAAAATGTTTCCACAAAGCAGTGCAACGTAATTTGATGCTTTAGAAATTTTCTGCTCTATTCCAATTTTTAAAAATCTCTACAGAGATATCTGTAAGGCATCTCAAACAAATAATAATTACATAGTTACGTGTAAATAATAGTGTAGTAATGTAAGCACTGATGATAGATTTAAAAAAAATTGGATTCTATCTACATGTAAGAGAGAGAAAATTCTCCATTATAATAGGAAAGCAATAAATTTCTCAAAGGGTTTAATAGAGACATAGAATATATGCATATTATTTAAAAATATGGAAGCAACGCATAGAAGAAACAGTTAAAAATGTTGAGAGTGATTGCCGCTAGGGAGAGAAGAATGTGACAGGATGTGGGGGTTGGGGAGGTAGTGACAGAACTTTTTTTGTTTTTGTTAGCTTTTGAGCACTATTTTACTTTTAAACATTGCTTGATAAAAATAAAAAATAAGAATAAAAAACCACACATAGTGTATGCGGCCACCTATTCTGCTGCCTCTTGGGGACCGGCGTGGCTGGGTTTCTCGCTGCATGCTCACAGGGCCACACGAAAGGTTTGCAGCTGCTTTTTACTCAGAGTTCCAAACTGTGCGTTCGACAGAGCTTGTATTTTAGACTAGCCCTAAGTAACCCTTTTCCAGTACATGAAGGCGCCTCTTTCTTTAAAAAGGGAGGCAAGACAACCAGCAGCTAAGAGCACAGACCTTGGAGTCAGACTCTGGGTTCAGATCTCAGCTTTGCCTCTCGCCAGCTGTATGACCTTGGGCAAGTCTCTGAATTTCTCTGCCTCCTGACTTCATTATCTGTAACATAGCGATAATAACGGTATATGCCTCTGGGACTCTTATGAGAATTAAAGGAGTTTTCATTTTTTTAAAGAACAGTACCTGGCAGGTTAAATACATAAAATTTCATAGGAAAGTAGCACTTACCCTTTTTGAGTCTGTAGATTGAGAAAATACTTTACACTCAAAGTTACCATGAATTCAATTATTATAATAACTATAAGATATATAAAATATTCATATTCAATTTTAATATATATATTATAAAATAACTCATATTTTGTTTATCACACCTGGATCTGCACAATTTGCGAAAGAGTATATCTGTGGGTAATGCTATTACTTATCAGTCTATAGACAATGTTCAACATGCATATGAATTTGCAATAAATCTGAGGAGGTCTGGAGTTCACAGCACACATACACTGTCCATCCATTGACTCTCAATGTCTGTAAAGTAGGACTGATAATTGGTCATTTTAAATTGATTAGAATCCTCCCAGAATGTTTACGTGGAAGCTACACTAACATAGTTAGTGTTACTGAACTTCCCCCTTCCCCCCCAAGAATTATGGCCCAAGATGAACCTGTGAGAGTTGAGTAAACAAAACCCACAGAGAGTGTAAGAGTTTAGTCCCTTGGAAACTTAACATAAGAGATTACAGACTAGAGCTACTGGGATGCATGCTTAGAATGCAACTGTAATTGAGAAAACATACATCTAATTTATTCCACTGCCTGAGAACTGACTGTATTAATAGAAGGGGTTGGCCAGGAGCAGAAGTGGGGGGTGGTTGGAAAATAAAAGGTGTCTGGTGCCTTTGCACTGTCTAGAGGAGAAGGCACCCTGACCTATGAACACAAATATTCCAATCTCTTTAACACAAATGTCCCTACACTATGGAGATGCAAATCCTGATGATTGTATTAATTGATTTTTTGTCTATCTTCATTTGTTCTGATCCAAGTTTACCACACGACATTCTAGTGACAATTTGGCTTCTTGTGTAGGTTTGTCTATGAGTAAAATTGTGCTTCGCACTATTACTTTTCATTGTAAGTGAATAAAACAGCATTCTGGATTATACAGCAGTTGCTATGAATGAATTTATTTAGCATGAGTCCCTGAGGGAATCTTCAACTCTACGTGCCCAGCAGAAGGACAGACCAGAGGACAGGACGCTGGAATAAGGGGATCACAAGTACGCCTGCCTCCTTCCCAGCTGTTGTCTGTAGGTGACAACTCTTCAACTCATTTTTTATAGCCCAACTTGGACCAACATAGAACCCGCTATTTCCAATACTGTTGTAACTTTGGGTTTTCCTGTAGACTGCAAGTCCCCTACTACATTGTTCTCCTCAGGAAAAGTGGGCTAAGGTACATTTTTGGCTTTAACATCCAGTTCTGATTTGGAATATGTGCTACAACAATTTAATTAACTACCACTTACATAGTAAATTGATTCCTTCAATTCAACAGTCGTGTGGAGCATTGAGCAACACATTTTGTTGGGAGTTATGGGATTATAAAGATGGATTATGAAAATGAGGAGGCAACCCAAGTGCCCATCAACAGATGAATGGATAAGCAAAATGTGGTCTACACAAACAAAGGAATATTATTCAGCCTTAAAAAGGAACGAAATTCTGACACATGGTAAAACATGGGTGAGCCTTGAAGGCATTATGCTAAGTGAAATAAGCCAGTCACAAAAAGACAAGTGCTGTATGATTCCATTTTTATGAGGTACCTAGAGCAGTCAAAACCATACAGACAGAAAGCAGAATGGTGGTTACCAGGGGCTGGGGGAGGCAGGAATGGGGGGTTGTTTAATGGTACAGTTTCAATTTTGCAAGATGAAAAGAGTTATGGAGATAGTGATGGTAGCACAACAATATGAATGTACTTAATGTCACTGAACTATACACTTAAGCATGGTTAACAAGGTACATTTTTATGTTATGTGTACTTTACCACAATAAAGAAAAACTGAAGATAAAAAAAGATGGATGGGGTGGCCCCAGGCTTAGCGGTTAAGCGCACGTGCTCTGCTACTGGCGGCCTGGGGTTCAGATCACGGGGCGCACTGACGCACCTCTTCTCCGGCCATGCTGAGGCCGCGTCCCACATACAGCAACTAGAAGGATGTGCAACTATGACATACAACTATCTACTGGGGTTTTGGGGGACAAAAAAAGGGAGGATTGGCAATAGATGTTAGCTCAGAGCCGGTCTTCCTCAGCAAAAAGAGGAGGATTAGCATGGATGTTAGCTCAGGACTGATCTTCCTCACAAAAAAAAAAAAAAAAAAGATGGATCATGGTTCTGGTCCTAAGGTGCTTACTGCGTTCAAGAGATGCCAAACAGGAGGGTGGGAATAGCGTTAGGGGAATGCAGACTAAAGAGAGGTTAATACTGAGAAGACCTCGGCCCATTTCACGAAGAACTGACACAAGAGGTGGGCCATTATGTAATTCCCTCGAATGTTTAAAATCCGTCGAGCAGAAGCCTCCCATACCTGCTTGAAGACGCGAAGTCGCTGGAAAACCTGACCGCAGGTGCGTCTCCACGTTGTGGGCTTGGCTCTCGCTCCAGGGTGGGACCCGAGAAAGCCCTCGCTGGCCCAGCAGATGGCGCCCGCGCGCAATGCACCTCTAGGCGCGCAGGGGGCGCTCCGGCCGGGCCTCTCTTCCCCCGCCTCGCGGCCCTTCCTTCCGCCTCCCCAGCCCGCCTGTCGTCGCCAGCGCGCAGCTGCGCAGGCGCCGGCTGCTGGTCCGAGCGAAGAATGGCGGCGTCTTCGAGCGGCGAGAAGGAGAAGGAGCGGCCGGCAGGCGGCTCGGGAGCGGCGGGCGGTAACAGCACGCGAGAGCGGCTGCTGTCTGCGCTGGAGGATCTGGAGGTCTTGTCGAGGTAATGCCGTCGGCCTGAGGGCCTGGCTGGGGCTGGGCCGGGCGGACTGACTCCGGACCGCCGGCCCTGCGTTGCCTCTGGTTGCCGGGGCTCGGCGGGGACGGCCGCGCTCGGGGGACTGTGGCGCTCACTCCAAAGACGGGGCACGAGTGTCTGCAACCCTCTGGGACTCCGAGATGGCATGTTCCCCTTAGAGGACATTTTAATAATGACAGTGACTCTGGAACCCCAAGATTGTCAGAACCGCAGCGGACCTTAGAGGGAGAGCCCCGTGTGAGTCTTTTCGTCCACGACACTCAGCAAACATTTAAGGAACACCCCCGGCTTCCGAGCGCTGGGAGACGGTAGTGAGGGGTAGATGGCGACGTGGAGGAGCCAGTGTCAGGGGAAGAGACTGACGTGTAAACAGTGACTGTGGCGCGGAGACTGTTTTTATCAAGACGTGCACTGCGGGCTCCTGGAGCCCCGGGACTAAGCGCCTGTCCCGGTTGTAGTCAGGGCAGGCTTCCTGGAGGAAGGACCATATGGAAAGAACGAGTTCACCAGACTCACTAGGCTGCAGGTGGCTGGAACAGCATGGGCAAAGGCTTGGACATGAGCACGCACGACTTGGTGGTGGAATTGCAAGTTTGGGATGGCTGGAGTGCAACGTGTGTGATAGAGGTAGGAGATGAAGTTGGATGTCATTCTCCTTATTCTGTCATCTTTCATGGTAGTCTGTGGAGTTGGAGCCTTTCCTTAACTCCCTCACCTTCAGTTGGATGTTAAAATTGTTTTGGTTCTTTCTCCTAAAACGTTGCTCAGATTTGGCCTCCCGTTCCCATCTGCATGGTCATGACTACTTCTTAATGCAGCCTCTCAACAGTTTTACTTGCCTTAATCCTTCTGCACTTTATCCTTCTATATTGCCAAGGGCAGAGCTAGGCATCTCTTGTCACTTTTCTGCTTTAAAATATTTGGTAGATTCTCATTACTCAATGAAATGAAGTCCAAACTTTAGCTTAGTGTACAATGAGGCCATTCTCCCTCTTGTCTTAATCCATCCTATTATCCTCATTTGCTGCCACACCCCTCCAGCCTCCTGTACCCTTCACTCCAGCCTGGGTGAATGCTCCCCATTCTAGAGCTAGCCATATTTCCTCGTCTTCAATGCCATTTCACTCCACCTCCAACTTGATGAATCATTCATCCTTCAGTATCCGGCTCAAATGTCACCTATTCTGTACCACATTTTTTGACAGCTTTAGAATAAATCTTATATATGGTATTACCTGACCTTCTGATAAATTTTATCTTGGCTGTGAATTTAGTCCTTGCTATAGCAAGCATTGCTTAACCAGATTACTAGGTTACCACAATATTAAATGACATAATTAAATCCTAAAACACACAGACACCAGAACTTAAATAGTTTATGTGTTTAATCCACTGTTTGGATGGTATTAGACTCAAATACTGCCTGACGACAAATAGGGCACGTGGAATTTTCAGCCAGCCAGCAGTCAGTGCAGTGAACAAGAAACTCACAGGCAAGCTGTCTTAATGTGTTGCCGCTGTGTAAATGTTTACGCAGATTAATGGAGGTGCTATTTCATTTCCTTCTTTGTCTTTGTTGGCTTTGTAGTTTGTGGTGGACAACTTGTCAGTATCCTCTTTAGTTAATCCTATCTAGTGAATACCAGCATGATTTCTTAGTAAAAAGACGCTAGCAAGACAAGAGTTTTCGTGGTATGAATTTTGCAGTTAAATTATTCACATCTCTGCTTTGTTGACACAACTGTCTTCGGGACAGCTAATTGAAGCTTTGTTTAGTTCAGGTTGAGTTGTTATTCTTTGTTAGCTATTAAACACCACATTAACCTCTTGTAAATAGTTCACTGCTATTCTAAATAGGACCAACTTTCATTTGAAAAACTCAGTGCATTCAACCTAACCAGTAAAATGTTCCTTATTATTTGTTCATTTGGACCAACCATATGGTGTGGATGCTGGTGATTAATTTTTCTGTAAATATGTGGACTTTGTGAAGAAGTCCACTACTTCCTTTGGGAAGTAGTGTCTGCTGCCTTTTGTTCTAAGTAGGTCTTAGTCTTAAAATTCCAAATCTTTGCCTTAGTATATTCAATGAATTATTATTTCTCACTTGTCTACTCTGGAGCCCAGTAAATTCTATTCTTTTCTGAGGTCTACTTGCTGTAACATAATTTGTTTGTCTGTTTTGCTGAGTAACCCTTGTATATATTTCATATTCAAGTTCAGGAATTGTTTTTCTGAGCCTACCCATCCAGGGTAACAGTCTTGCAGAATTTCTTCTGACATTGGACAACCCAGTGGTCCATCTTGAGATCTTGCCGCTGGATCGTTTGGCTACTGGTTGTGTCTGAGGTGTGTTTTCCTGATGCTGTTGGTACCTGTAGGAGTCCATATACTTGCTATTGATGTACTCTTCACTTGAGATAGCATAATTAAGTAATCTATGAGTTACGTTAAATTTGAAACTAAGTTGAAATTCTCTTGTACCTAGATTGACCCTGTTTATCCTTGTCCATATTTGATTCTTTCCTTGATTACCGAGTATAGCATTTTCTGTTTGATGAAATGTATTTACCCATAAAGTAATGGTGAATCATTTAAATTTTCCTCAAGAGCCTCAAGATTTCTGAAACTGCTTCAGCTTTCCAGCTGTACACGATCAGTTGAGGTGCTGAGTTCTCTTTTGCTTCCTCTGAAAGAAACTGTAGTTCTTCTGTTACCCTTTCTCCAAGAATGCCAAAACGACTTTGATTTCTCATTATTTGTAGTCCTCCTCACTAAATCTATTGATTCTTTCCTTCCTATATGCGTCCTTCTTGAGGCACTCTGCAGCCTGCGGTAACAACCATGGTCTTAGAAGTTCGTTTTTCTTTTCTCTGGTTTTCTCATGACTTATCTGCCACGTCATTTTAATTGTTCATCTCTGAAGAAAGACTGGGTGACAGTTTGAAAGTGAAAATTTATCTGTTTTACCATCCTGGAGGTGGTTGGTGGTGATAGTGGAAGAGATGTCACTTTCTGGTTTGTCACTTAAGACTCACTGAAACGTCACAAAATGAGGCTGCTCCAGTGATAGGCTTTCAGAAAAGTCCCATTATGTGCTCAGACATAGCTGCATGTACTGATTCCATGATCTGTGAAGTTTGTCCCTATCCTGTGAATGAAATTTTTCTCTTGTTTGCATTTGGTATGAAAAATGAAAAGAAAAACTCCTCACTCGTGTAACCCCTTGACTTTAGAAAATAGTGGGTTTGAAATTTGGGATATATTTTTTTACTGTTACCTGATTATATAGCCTTTCAGTATATTTATTACTTTGTAAAGTGTGATAGAATGAGGTAGTCTTTGGAGAAATTTTAAAAATAGAAACATATAGATAGATTGTAGTCTAAAAGTTTTTCTTAACCTGTTGGTAACTCAGAACTCATTGTCCTACAGAAACCATGTTGATAGGAGTCTGGAGGTTTCCATGCCAGCCTATTAATTCTGTTTACCTATAATTTACCTGAAGTGTAGTGCCACTAATAATATAGGATTAACCCCTATGTAAATTGTATTTCTATGGGGAAATGTGGATGGATTCTAATTTGGTATGCCAGGAATCCAGCTTCTTCCTCTGTAGTGTGACAGAGCTCTATCTCCCACACCTGTAACCAGAGAGTGGGCACAGGGGTTCTCTCAGAGTTTTCACTTTGTCCTAGACTGTTACAGGACAGCACTGAGTCTTACAGACTTCTCCCTCCCCGTACTCCAGTGCCTAAGGCAAGCCCTTGTAAGGTTTCCTGTGCCTTTAGGCCAGGAAATCCTGTGCCAGATTTTCAAGAAAGGCAGAAAAAGTCTCATTCCACATCTGCCATAGCCCCAAACCCCTTGCTACCATCCCTTCCCCCCAGAAACCAGCTTTTATTTACACCAGAGGTTCTCAACTGTCTATATCTCATCTGTGGGTACAGAAAGAGGTTAATGTAACATGCTGTTTTCAGAAAATGTCCAATCCATCAGCAAGTTGTGTCAGCTCTACCTCTAAAATACATCCTAAATCTGTCCATGTTTCTCCCATTTCTGTTACTAAATCCTAGTGGCTAGGAGCTAGTCAAAGCCAGCATCATCTTTTGCCTGGAACACTACAGAAATCACCTAACTTGATTCTCATTTTAGCCCTCTCACAATCTGCTCTCCGGATCACTCAGCAGTTATTTAAGAACATAAACCAGGTCATGTCATTTCCCTGCTTAAAATGATCCAATGGCTTGTCATTGCACTCAGAATGAAACAGTGATCTTTTATCATGACCTACAAGGCCCTACGCCACCATCTGTCCCCCACCCCACCCCCTTCCTCCCTCCCCTTGTCCTCACTTTGTGTCTGGCTCCCCAGTCCCTGCTGCTCTCTGGTCACACTTCCTCACACCCATCTTTGGGCCCCTGAACTAGCTGTGTCTTTTACTGAGTGTTCCTCCCTCCCAGATCCCATGACTGGCTTCTCTCGTTTAATTCATGTCTTACCTCAAAGATATTCCCTTAGAGAAGCCTTCCCTGACCGCCCAGTGTGAGTAGCCAGACCACCGCACCGACACTCTCTAATATAACACTCTGCTTTATTTATTTGGAACAACAAAAGACCCCAAATAAGTAAAGGAATCCTGAGAAAAAAGAACAAAGCTGGAGGTATCACACTCCCTGATTTCAAAATATACTACAAAGCTATAGTAACCAAAACAGCATGGTACTGGCACAAAAACAGACACACAGATCAATGGAATAGAATCGAAAGCCCAGAAATAAACCCACACATCTATGGACAGCTAATCTTTGACAAAGGAGCCAAGAACATACAATGGAGAAAAGAAAGTCTCTTCAACAAATGGTGTTGGGAAAATTGGACAGCCACATGCAAAAAAATGAAAGTAGACCCTTACCTTACACCATACACAAAAATTAATTCCAAATGGATTAAAGACTTGAATGTAAGACCTGAAACTATGAAACTTCCAGAAGAAAACATAGGCAGTATGCTCTTCGACATCAATCTTAGCAACGTATTTTCAAGCACCTTGTCTGACCGGGCAAGAGAAACAATAGAAAAAATAAACAAATGGGACTACATCAAACTAAGAAGCTTCTGCACAGCAAAGGAAACCATCAACAAAACGAAAAGACAACCTAACAATTGGGAGAAGATATTTGCAAACCATACATCTGATAAGGGCTTAATCTCCAAAATATACAAAGAACTGATGCATCTCAACAACAAAAAAACTAACAACCCAATCAAAAAATGGGCAAAAGACCTGAACAGACATTTCTCCAAAGAAGATATACAGATGGCCAACAGGCACATGAAAAGATGTTCAAAATCATTAACTATCAGGGAAATGCAAATCAAAACTACAATGAGGTATCACCTCACGCCCATCAGAATGGCTATAATTAACAAGACAGGAAACAACATGTGTTGGAGAGGATGTGGAGAGAAGGGAACTCTCATACACTGCTGGTGGGAGTGCAAACTGGTGCAGCCACTATGGAAAACGGTATGGAGATTCCTCAAAAAATCAAGGATAGAACTACTATATGATCCAGCTATTCCACTGCTGGGTATTTATCCAAAGAACTTGAAAACACCAATGCATAAAGATACATGCACCCCTGTGTTCATTGCAGTGTTATTCACAATAGCCAAGACTTGGAAGCAACCTAAGTGCCCATCAAGGGACGAATGGATAAAGAAGCTGTGGTATATATACACAATGGAATACTACTCAGCCATAAGAAACGATGAAATCCAGGCATTTGTGACAACATGGATGGACATTGAGGGTATTATGCAAAGTGAAATAAGTCAGATGGAGAAGGTCAAATACCGTATGATTTCCTTCATTAAGTAGTAGATAATAACAACAATAAACAAACACATAAAGACAGAGATTGGATTGGTGGTTACCAGAGGGGAAGGGGGGAGGGAGGAGGGTGAAAGGGATAATTCGGCACATGTGTGTGGTGATGGGTTGTAATTAGTATTTGGGTGGTGAACATGATGTAATCTATGCAGAAATAGAAGTATAATGATGTACACCTGAAATTTATACAATGTTGTAAACCAATGTTACTGCAATAAACAAAAAATTAAAAAAAAACACTCTGCTTTATTTTCTTTTTATCCCTTATCACTCTGGTTTTATTTATGTATTTTCTTCATTATTCTTGTCTCCCGTATTAGAATTTAAGTGCCATTGTTCACTTTTATAGCCCAAGCATCTAGAAAGTGCCTGGCACATAATAGGCACTCAAGAAATATTTGATGAATGAGTGAATGAAGACTTTCCATTCCTATATCCACTTTTTTCATTAATTAGCTAATTAATTCATACATAATGGTGTGGGGAAGTAGTAGTGAGGAAGGTTGGGTCCATTTGGCACCATCCAGAAAAATACTATGAAGCTAGCAGGAAGGAAGGTGGAAAAATGAAGGTAAAAATAGCCTGGCAGCCAGTGAGAAGGTACAACCACTGGGGCTGACTAGTAGTATCAGGGAGCTAATTGTGAAGCTGACCCTTCCTGCATAATTTCTGAAAAGTCTCATCTATCAACAAGTTTGAAACTAATATATATCTATTACCTGATATACATTTTTTCCTGATATTTATACCAATTTTCATATAGGAAAGTTGGCATATCTAGTAAATGAGCATTCTAGAAAGAAAGAATTTTATGTGTAAGAATCCCTCTTAGCTGATACCTGTTTGGTTAATTTAAAAATTCAATTAAAGTAGAAAATCCTTCAAAAATGATTCATCCATTCCTTAATTGTTTTATTTTACTTTAAGACATATAAACTTATATTTTCACTAATCTTTTCATATAAGACGGGGGTCAGGAACCCTTTTCCGTAAAGGGCCAGTTGGTAAATATTTTTAGTTTTTGCGGGCCCTGAGTTCTCTGCTGCAGCTACTCAGCTCTGCCAGTGTGGTGGGAAAGCAGCTGTAGGCAGTATGTAAATGAAGGGATGAGGCTGTTTTCCAAGAAAACCTTATTTACAGAAACCACAAATGTGCTTTATTTGGCCTGCAGACCCCAAACGTAGGAGTTTTTCTTGCATAAACTACCCATAATGCATTATCTACAATTTGGTTTCTTTAAAGTGAAATGAGAACTTAGACGCTCATCAAGCAGTGAGGGCAGACTCTTGCTGAGTTTTTATGACTTTCCCTTGGTTTTTTTACAGTTGCCCTTTGTAAACCTCTATTGAGTCTTTCCAAGCATTCAGCTTGGTTTTATAGAAACAACTCTTTCTATGCACAATCATATTTTATTGGTATTTATGTAAAGATATTAATTTCTATAATTGTAAAATTGTAAACTTGCATAAATGGGTCTGGTAACAAGCACAGCTGAGGCTTGGAGAGAGTGCAGTGCAGCTGGTGAGAGCTGAAGTCCACGGTCATAGTGGGCTGTGGGGCGGGTGCTGTGAGTCCTCAGTGTGCTGTAGGTACCCTGAATCTAGCCAGCCAGTCAGGTAGAGGTCAGTTAAGAAAGCCCCAATTGTATTTGCTTTGCAAAGTTTTTTATTTTTTGTTTTTCTTTTTTAGGGAACTTATAGAAATGCTGGCAATTTCAAGAAACCAAAAGTTGTTACAGGCTGGAGAGGAAAACCAGGTAACTGATTTCTTTCTGAATTAAAAACAAAAAGCCCCCATCATCTCTGCAGTTTTTCTATATATATTTACTTTGTGTAAGAACAGGAAGATCGGATCCTATTAAATTATTAATTGCAACTTTTAAATTGATATTTTCTTTGCATCATTTACATAAGATAACAATACAATATTTTTATTTTAGCAGTATTTTATTATTTTCTCTTATAGTTCTAGTTACACATTTATTAATTTTTATCTTTTGAATTAACCAACAAAGCCTTGTTAAATGGAGATTAGAACAATATTTGGAATCAAAAAAGTTAATGCTGTCATAAACCAGCCCTTTACTGTAGGCTTGGTTCCCCTAATGCAGCTTAAAAATGAGTGGAAATAAAAGGGCATACAACTTTAATAGAGGTTGTTTTGTGGGTTTGAGTTTACAAGTTGTTTTTATTTTCTTTATACCTTTCTGTGCTTTTTAATTTTTCTACAGGGAACAGGTTTTTATTTTCTGAAAATTTTTTAAAGAGGTTGAGAGAGTAAATTTTATGTTGTTTTTTTTTTTACCACAATTAAAAAAATTTTTTTAAAGAGCAAACAGATGGGAAGGATGAACCTTTTTAAAGGTGTGAGACAGAAGAGGAGACAGTCTTAATAGACCTCTTTTCCCTACCTCTGCCCCATCATTAGCTAAGTTTTAGGTAATGATGTGTTTTGAGGGCAGAGAAATTTGATGGACTCTCAATAGAGAAGTGACAGGGAACTTGTTTTCTTCAGGGATTAATCCCCTCAGGAGGAGAGAGGAAATCAGATAAGGCTACAAGTTGAAAATCAGGTTGCTAATTTTAGGGATATTAGGGTTGTTTTTGTTTATTTATTTTTTTTTTAGAAAAAGAGAGCCTACAGAGAAATGTGTTAATAGAAGAATCCCAATCTCAGATATTTTATTAATAAATAGCTGTGAGATTAAATAGGAATTTATTACAAAAAGTGAAATGCAAGTTTTGACATTATTTCCTAGGCACTTATTAAACTCTTGCTGTGAGCCAGGCACACAGGTTATTCAGTAGGTCATAACTAAGACCTGTATAATCAGCACTAACCTTTCTTATACTTTCTAAGGACTAGCAATTCTGTCCTTAAAAATAACAGTATCTTATCACACCAGGTTGTTGTGAGGATTTATGGTAACACATGTTAAGTACACACAGGAAGAGCCCTATAAAGGCTAGTTATCATCGTCACCACCCCACTACAGAATTAAACCTTGTACTTTGTGTGAATTTCTGTATAGTTTTCATTGAAACTGTTAAATATTCGTGGGATGTGCCCATTTGAAAATTTTCTAGCCACCATTTTATTCGAATATTCATATTTTCATATACGTAGAACTTGAGAGTTAGAAAGGACCGTTATGGTCTTCAGTGTAACCTCTTGTGAGATTGGGCTCCAGGGTGCATAAGGGAGCTAAAGGTTACTGGGTGGGTGGGCCTAGAACCGAGACTTCACTCAACAATAAAATCTGAAAAGAATCTCTAGTACTCTCTGGTCCTACACAAAATAGGTCAAACTGTGTAAACTTCTTAAAAGTTGTCATGGAACTAACATGTACTATGCACTTTGGCTAATAACTTTTTAAATATAGCTTTTATAGAAATGGAAAAGTAGCTTTCTCCTCCTGTGACTTGAGAAGAATGGGAATTATAGGTCCATTAAATAGAATACACTTTTATAGAAAAAGCTTTCTATTATTTAAAATAAATACTCTTAGTTCATGGACAGAGGATGCAGCTCAGTCTTTTGTCTATTAGATCAGGAGAAGTCCTGTAAAAAAGAGGAACTTCATATCAACAAGAGGCATGTGTATGCTTTTTACTTGTGAACCAATTTTTATTAATAGTTTTAAAATTGATTCGAATTTTGACACCATTTTCTTTCTGAAATATTATTCCCTACTTAGCACAGTATAGTTAGGTAAGATTACATCCTAATTCTGTGTGGGATGGGGACGATAGCTAGCCTTTGTTGAGCTCTTCCTGTGTGTACCTAACATGCATCATATCATAAACCCTCACAACAGCCTTATGTGATAAGGTGCTGTTATATCCCTAGTAAATGAAGGACTATAGATTTGAACCCAGACTTTCTATTTTATGCTTTTTAACCTTCATAGTTTTTGCCACATCTGCATACCACGTATTTATTTACTATTTTTTGAGATTGCTCTTTTTTAAACCATCTTCATCCTAAAGCAATACTATGCATGAAATCACAGGTTTAATGTGAGTTATATTTTTTCTAAAACATATTAGCACAAATGTGTAAAAGGTTTTTTTAAGCATTGTATAAATATTTATCATAAAAGATAGTATTTCTTAGATCAGTTCAATTCTGAGACAGGCATAATGAAGTATTTACTATAATTGTATTTTGTCAAGTTTCCTTACATTATAGTTTTATTTTATTCATTTATTTGCTATCATAGTTGGTTATATACAATTTTGTGGCTTTTAAAAAAAAATTGTGCATTTTGTTATAGTAAAATGTCTTTGCATCCTATTTAGTGCTTTGGGTTTTGTTTGTTTTTTTTTTTTTTCCTGGTTTAATTGAGATATAATTGACATATAACATTGTAGTAGTTTAAGATGTGCAACATAATGATTTGATATATGTATACATTGTGAAATGATTACCACAATGAGTTTAGTTAACATCCATCAGCTCACATAGTTACAAATACTTTTTTTTCTTCTTGTGATAAGAACTTTTAAGGGCCGGCCTGGTGGTTTAGCGGTTTAAGTGCGTGTGCTCCGCTACTGGCGGCCCGGGGTTCGGATCCCGGGCGCGCACCGACGCACTGCTTCTCCGGCCATGCTGAGGCTGCGTCCCACATACAGTAACTAGAAGGCTGTGCAACTATGACATATAACTATCTACTGGGGCTTTGGGGGAAAAAAAAAAGGAGGAGGATTGGCAATAGATGTTAGCTCAGAGCCGGTCTGCCTCAGCAAAAAGAGGAGGATTAGCACGGATGTTAGCTCAGGGCTGATATCCCTCAAAAAAAAAAAAAAAAAAAAAACTTAGTCTTAAAAAAAAAAAGAACTTTTAAGAAAACGGCAAGGGATGTGGCACCTTTTCATGTACCTTTCGGCAATTTGTGTGTCTTTGGAAAATGTCTATTCAGTTCCTGTGTACATTTTTTAAGGACTTTTTTCAAGTTGCCAGGATTTACTCTCTTAGCATCTTTCAAATATGCGATACAGCATGGTTAACTGTAGTTACCATGCTGTACATTATATCCTCAGAACTTATTTATCTTATAACTAGAAGTTCGTGCCTTTTGACCACTTTCACCCATTTTGCCCACCCCACTCTACCCCCGCCCACACACACTCCCTGCCTCTGGCAACCACCCATCTGATCTCTTTTTCTGAGTTTGGCTTTTTTAGATTTCACATATAAGTGAGATCATATGGTATTTGTCTTTCTCTGACTGACTTATTTCACTTAGCATAATTCCCTCAGGGTTCATCCACCTTGTTGCAAATGGCGAGATTTCCTTCTTTTTTATGACTGAATAATATTCCATTATATTTATGTATATTTATATATAATATATATGTACATATATATAATATATATGTAAAACATATTTTCTTTATTCATCTATCGATGGACACTTAGGTTGCTTCCATGTCTTGGGTATTGTAGATAATGCTGCAATGAACATGGGGGTGCAGATGTTTTGTCAAGATAGTGGTTTCCTTTCCTTCGGATAAATACCCAGAAGTGGAATTGCTGGATCATATGGTAGTTCTATTTTTAATTTCTTAAGTAACCTCCATATTATTTTCCAGAGGTGGTTGCGCCACTGTATATTCCCAACAGCAATGCACAGGGTTCCTTTTTCTCCATATCCTCGCCAACATTATCTCTTTGTCTTTTATTTTGTGTGTGTGAGGAAGATTAGCCTTGATCTAACATCCACTGCCAATCCTCCTCTTTTTGCTGAGGAAGACTGGCCCTGGGCTAACATCCATGCCCATCTTCCTCTACTTTATGTGGGATGCTGCCAGAGCATGGCTTGATAAGTGGTGCATAAGTCTACACCCAGGATCCAAACCCGCGAACCCCAGGCTACTGAAGCGAAGTGCGCGAACTTAACTGCTACGCCACCAGGCTGGCCTCTGTTATCTCCTGTCTTTTTGATGATAGCCATTCTAACAGGTGTGAGGTGATATCCACTTGTGGTTTTGATTTGCATTTCCCCGATGACTAGTGATGTTGAGCATCTTTTCATGTAGCTTTGACCATTTATATATCTTTGGAAAAATGTCTATTTATTTCCTCTGCTCATTTTTAAGTTGGATTTTTTGTAAAAGTTTTTTTAAGTTCTTGGTGCCAACTAAAATTACCTCAAATACCAAATTTTGGGGGAACCTCTATTACATTATATTTTTAGGGATAAACTTGAAAATTTTATCTTCCCTGGGAAATGAATGATCCTGCTCATTTTGGCATATTGCTAGTTCTGAAAGACTTGTTTTGTTTTTTATGAAAGAATAGCATATAATTAGAAAAAGAAGAAAATCTTGATATTAATATGTTATTCAAAATAATCATAGGTAGGCTATTTTTATTCTTAGCAGTGATTAGAAATAATACTTTAAAGGTGTTAAAAATTTTATAGCTTAGCCAATTCACATGTGGATTCTTTGTTTCATTGGAATGTAGCTTTTCAGTATGCTGTTATTATCTGCTTTAATCAACTATTATCTGACAGGTCCTGGAGCTGTTAATTCACAGAGATGGGGAATTTCAAGAACTAATGAAATTGGCACTTAATCAGGGAAAAATCCATCATGAAATGCAAGTTTTAGAAAAAGAAGTAGAGAAGAGAGACAGCGATATTCAGCAACTACAAAAACAGCTAAAGGAAGCAGAACAAATACTGGTAAGTTAACAGGCTGGTTCTTAAGGTAAAAAGAATATTGTTTAATCTATTTCTGAAAATTAAATCTATTATCAGTACAGGTCTTCCTCCACTTACGATGAGGTTACCTCCCGATAAACCCATCATAAGTCAGAAAAAAAACAATGGAGTTACATCCTAATAAACCCATCATAAGTTGAAAATATTGTAAATCAAAAATGCATTTAATACACCTAAGCTACCAAACATCATAGTTAGCCTAGCCTACCTTAAACGTGCTCAGAACACCTACATTAGCCTACAGTTGGGCAAAATCAACACAAAGCCTATTCTATAATAAAGTGTTGAATGTGTCATGTAATTTATTGAATACTGTACTGAAAATAAAAAACAGGATGGTTGGATGGGTACAGAATGATTGTAAGTGTATCAGTTGTTTATCCTTGTGATCACGGGGCTGGCTGGGAGCTGTGGCTCACTGCCACTGCCCAGCAGCATGAAAGAGTATCATACCACATATTGCTAGCCTGGGGAAAGATCAAAATTCAAAATTCGAAATTCAGTTTCTACTGAATGTATATCGCTTTCACACCATCATAAAGTCAGAAAATCGTTAAATCGAACCATCGTAAGTTGGGGACTGTCTGTATTTTGAAGTGGCAGAAAACTTGACTTTCCAAGTCTAAAAGTGACAACTTGTCAGTTTGGTTAAATGAAAGGCTATTGTCATTCCCTTTTTGACTTACAGTTTTCAAATAGTCTGCATTACTTTTGAACCATATTTTTATTATTTAAAGATTTCACAGGGTTGAATTAATAGAAATGGGAAGTTTTACTTTTATCCTGTCCTGATATGTTTTCAGTTATTAATAGTCTAAATCCTTACTTCAATTTAAAAAATATTTTTTAAATCAGTGCAGATATGTACCAGTTTTATAAACTGATTAAAATTTACATTAATTTATTTAGCATTCCACCCTAAACTAGATGGGATTGTAATATATGTCAAGGACTCTAGTTTTTCCTTTCTTGTTCTTGGCTGCTATTTCAAAGAGCCAATTTATTTGCTATTATTTGCCCAGTTATTTCACTACATACTAACTAATGTGTAATTGTTATATGGTGGCATTGCAGACACAGCTGAGTTTGATTGTCATATGGACCAGACATTGCTGGCATCCTTATCCCTGATGAGTCTCTTCAGAAATGTGTCCAAATGGGCTCCAATAACTAGAAGCCTGAGTGTTTCAGGGTAAATTAACCACTCCTACTGAAGAAATGACCCCAAGTAAATACTTTTTAAAAAATTTATAATAAAATCTGTTTTCTACCAGGAAAGTAATACTTGCTTAGCAAAAGATATTCGGAAAATAAAGAAAAGTAGAAAGAAGAGGAAAAAATTGCCTTTAGTCCCACCGCTGAAAGATTGTCACTATTTACAGTTTGGTGTATTTCCTTTCAGGCTTAGATGTATTCGTTTTTTACTTTGTTGTAATTAGCAGGATACTAACTGACTTTCTATTACTATTTATTAAACCTTAAGCATTTTTCATATAATTATATCATCTTTGTTTAGTTTTCCAACTTTCTGTTATAAATAATGTTTTGATGAATATCCTTGCACAAAAGCTGTTTTTCCTTCTGCATTTTGGATTATGTTCTTTAGATTAGATTTCCAAAAATGTAATCATTGAGTTAAAAATGGTGAACACAGGACCATAAAAAGACTGAAATTTATGATTTAGATAATAGCAACTAACATTTATTGAGCACTTGTGCACCAGGCCCTGTGTTCTGTACTTTATGTGTATTATCTCAGTCTTCTTAACAATTATATGAGGTCAGTACCATTATTCCATTTTACAGATGAGGAAGCAAAGATTTTAAATGAATGACTACCTTGTCCAAGGAGGGTAAAAAGTAGATAGACAGAATTTAAACCTAGATCTCTCTGGCTCCATACTGGTAACCACTGTGTTATAGTTTAGGATGTGTATACTAGGTTAACTTCATTTTACCCTTTAGTGTACCTTTGTGGGGGTTGGGGGGAGGGTGTTCTCATTATAGCAGTCGCTGAGCATGGAGGTAATGGTAATGTGTAAATGAATAAGACTGTCAATCCCAGAATGTATCTTATAAACTAGAAAAAGATTTTTGGTATTTCATCTTTGAACTAGATACAAAAATAGGATGCTTTGGGGGTGGTGTGTTGTGGTCTGGATCTCTTCTGCATGTTTATGATAGAAGACATAAAGAAAAAGTATTAGTAAACAATCCAGTTTATACTTTGTTTCTAACTAATTTGTGAATGGAGACTGATTCATGAATATAATATTTCTTTCTTTTATTAACTATAACTGATGTAAATGATACCCAAGTGGTGTTTCAGAACATTACAGATAAATTGTGGGGCTTTCCAAATTTTGCGTATTGCTCCTGTGGGATAAATGATTTTGTGAATTAAGCCAAAAACTGCTTGATATAGTTAAGAATAAACCATGTTTCTTTTTTTTAATGTTGTTTAAATTAGGCAACGGCTGTTTACCAAGCAAAAGAAAAGCTCAAATCAATAGAAAAAGCAAGAAAAGGTTAGTACTGTGGGAATACTGAATGAATGACTTTCTGAAAAATTCAAGTTTTGGTTTCAAGAAAATGATGCGAGTATTGTTGGTAAGCATTTGCTGATGTTGAAAAGGTTCCATTAAATTTTCATTGTGAAGTGTCTGCTGTGTTCTAGCACTGTGCTCGGTATTGTTAGGGAGGTATCATATCCTTATGCAGGTTATAAGAAGCAATGATATAGGCAAGTTATGGCTCTGTACTGGAATGTGCAATAAAGACAGTGAGTTTATAAAATTGTTGGGAGAAGGGAAGAGAATTATAGGCTGGAAGCCAGTGGGATTTGAGTTGGATCTTGAAAGATAGGACAGAGAATGAAAGAGAACGTCCATGGGACAGCTGGAGAGGGACTAGGACGTGAAGTCAACTAGACGTGGCTTGGGGATGTGTGCACCGTTAGTGGTGCAGGAGCCCAGCACGCCTTCTTGTCCCGTCCTGCTTCTCTCTTCAGAAGGCGTCCATTTTGGATCTTTTAGTTTGCATACTAAAACTCAGAATTATAACAGAAACTTTGGTTACTTGCTTTTAATGATTTGTAGATACGGTTTACATTTAGTCATCTCTGACTTGTCTAATTTTCCTCTTCTTTTCCTGTTTCAGATAACTACTGTTAGTGTTTGTTTGCTGGGTGTCCTTCCAGACATTTTTTAGATCTGTAATACATATATAACAAGAACAATACAAATACGTATATGTATATATATTCTAAAACAAAAACCAGGTCATGCTATACATATTATTTAGCAGCTTACTTTTTTTCACCCAATGAGTATATTGTGGACCTCTTTCTACTTAGGGCTACATATAGCCTTAGGGTCACATTAAGTGAACGGTTGAATGATATAGTGTGAACTGCTCCTCTGATTCAGTAGCTTGGATGTCACTGGGAGAAGAAACACTGTTCTATTTTATTTGTGTTCACTGTTGCATTCAGTAAGAGTATTTAATGGTAGTTAATAGTTGAGATTATTGAGCATTATCATGCTAGTGTCCCAGATTTGATGCTTTAATTATGTAAGCTGATTTTTCTGAATGTCTTGTTCTTTAGTTTGGAAATATATATGATTTAAGTTTAACAGTATACATATTATTGGGTATATTAGGGAAGGCAGGTAACTCAGATTATTTTCCTATAGGAATTATAGGAAATTAATTCAATAAATTATCCTATAATTTAAAATTAAGTATCATGTCTGCCTTTATAAACTTAAATGTTTACTAGACTAAAATGTTACACTCTCTCTTGACTCTCAGGTGCTATCTCCTCTGAAGAAATAATTAAGTATGCTCACAGGATTAGTGCAAGTAATGCTGTGTGTGCCCCACTGACCTGGGTTCCAGGTAAAAATACTTCTCTTTGTACTAGATATATGTGGTTTTGAAAATTCTCAGGTGACTGTATACAAAAATAGGAAAAAAGATTAAAATATAGAATGTATTTATCCTTAGAAACATCGGCTATGTATTTCACATCTTTAATGTCTTATGATTAATAATATAGGCCATGGGTTTTATCAGTTTGGTTTTCTACAAAGCTGTTGCCACTAAGGACTGTGTTTCTTTCCTTTTTAAAAAATAATAAATAATTTTTAAAGTACAAGATAATATGTGATGATTCTAAAGCTATAGATTTATATGCCTATAAACCCAGCTGCCAGAAGCCAACTTTTAGCACCATTAGGATTTCCACAAGGGTTCCAGCCTGGGAAACAGACAGTCCCAACTGTTAGGTGATGAAGCACTGAGCACCCAACAGGAAACACACAAGGCTGGAAAGAACTGGAGTAGTTAGAAACAGCAAAGAGAGTAACAAGCTGCAACATATATTGATAGTGGATAAAACATTTATAAGACAGACCTGAGGTAAAGCAGCAGTCTTTTGGGAGGAGTGGGGGATAGTTATCTCAGGGTAACAGTTTTGGGAGTACGTAACCTGGTGTTGGTAAGAAATGTTACCAAAAAGTTGGTTCAAATCTGGCCAAGTTTTCATCAACCCAAAAGTAAATAGTATGCTTTCATGATTGGAAATGAACATTATTGGCTCCTAATACTCTACTGAAAAGTTATAGGAATTAGTCTTTAACTGACAAGATCAAAGAGGTTGCTTAGAAAAAGGTTTTAATTTAGACAATCCTTCCAATAAGCATTCTAGTCTTTTCTGTCTTTTTTTTTTTGTGAGGAAGATCAGCCCTGTGCTAACATCTGCCAATCCTCCTCCTTCTTATGCTGAGGAAGACTGGCCCTGGGCGAATATCCGTACCCATCTTCCTCCACTTTGTATGGGACACCACCACAGCATGGCCTGCCAAGCGGTGTGTAAGTGCGCACCCTGGATCCGAACTGGCGAACCGGGGCCGCCGCAGCGGAGCACGCACACTTAACCGCTTGTGCCACCGGGCTGGCCCCTAGTCTTTTCTGTCTTTTAAAAAAAGTGTGCCATGATCTCTTCTCCCTCAGAGTATGTATCATTGTTATTTTCTTACTAGAAAATGTAGGTAAGTTAGAAGAATCAAGATCATTAGAATTTTCTTAATTTGTCATTTGGAATGTTTGCTAAAATGACAAGACTTCTCTCATTTTTTTTCATATAGAGAATAGTATATTATTGTGAAGATTCAGAGAAGAAATAAAAATGCCTGTGTTTTTAAATTTATTATGCTTTGAATAATAATTGATAAGATGACCTTCATATTCTCAAATTGAAAATGTAGCTTGAGTTTTTCAGAGTGAACCAAGGAAAATCAATACTTCAGAGAAGATATTAAGGTTCATTTTGTATATGATTGAATTAAAAGCAGTCTCTGTTTTTTAGGGGACCCACGGAGACCATACCCAACTGATTTAGAGATGAGAAGTGGATTATTGGGTCAAATGAACAATCCTTCCACTAACGGTGTGAACGGTCATTTACCAGGAGATGCTCTTGCAGCAGGGAGATTGCCAGGTAACGTTCATAAGAAGAATCCTCTCCAACAGACCAAGGTGTCACAGACATGATGGTGGAATATCTGGCTGTTGAACGATTTTGAGGGTCCAGACCCAAGTAATTTTGATAGCCAGGTTCTCTGCCACTTTATCCTGCTCTCTACTTACTCTAGTTTAAAGACTGTTAGATGGAGGTTATGAAATTAGAATAAACTGACTTTTCTCTTTCTCATTTGTTAACATGCCACTTTCAGGCATTAGGCCTCTCTTTTATTATTAAGCTCCAAACATAACTTTTTTAAAATTGTGAAACATACTGTATAAACAATAAGAAATACATATGTTCAGTTTTTAAAAATACAAAGTGCACACTCCTGGAAAACCCCCAGGTTACCAAAATATATAACAGAGCTCTTTATGGACTTTTTAATAACTAAATAAAATAGCCTTTTTGTGAAACTCAGTTTATTTTGAGCTTCAGCCTTCCTCAAGTTTTACATGTAGGTTTGCGCTATTCTTACATTTATTTTGTGTTCCCTATCTTTTATCTTTTGTAGGTGACTTGTTTTAATTTGGTAGAACATTTAAACAGTAAAAAAGGCATAAAAAAGGAAAAACATTACCCTTTTTTGAGCAATCTCTTTTAATATTTTACTTATTTTTTTCGCTATATTTTTTTACATTGTTAAAAACATGCTCTAGAGAATGCTTTTTTTTGCTTAACATTTTATTGTAAGGATGTCCCTGTGTTATTAAAAATGCTTTGTAAGTGTCATTTTTGTAACTGTCTAAAGTACAAACTGGGAACTCACTGTGTGTTGGTTTCCCTGGATGTCTCCTCATTTTTCTCATTGTGCTTGTGCCCTGTCATATGCCAGTCACGGTCCAGTCAGGAGGCAGAAACCACACCAGCAATGTGAACAAGGAAAATTTAAAGAATTATTGACTAGTAACAAGACACTACTAAAGAGAACTATTTTTTTAAAAATACAGTAGTAACAGATATGCGGAGCAGCTACTGCATCTGTAACCAAGGCGGAGTACCCAAGGAAGGGACTGCCTGAGACGGGGATCCTCCCCTCCCCTTTCCCAAGGCTCATGTTCATATCATGCCGCCCTCGGTGGAGAGGACGTAGCTGTGGCCCACTGGGTGGCAGGCAGAAGAGTTAGATGAGGTGTCACAGGCCAGAGCTGGCAAGCAGGAAATTATCCACTAGGGTTCCAGGGAGATTTGCTGGGAGGCCACCTTTGGGGTAATGGTGCAACTTACTGGGAAACCACCCTCTGGGCTGCCCTTGAAATTTGCTAGGGGGTGAGCACTGCTTGATATCCTAACACCAACCAGGCGCCACAGGAGTACCAAGGAAGACACTGGATCCAGGAAGAGAAGCGTGTTCCTCCTATAGAGTCCCTCCAGTGCCCTCTGCTGACAAAGCTTAACAGTATGGCTGCCGACAAAGAGAATGTTTTCAGGGTCCAGGGAGAAGAAGAGTGCAGTTTAAACTTGTAATACTTAGTGTAGTATATATTAGCTATTTATAATATACATAGAGTAATATATATGACCTAATATATGCATATAATATAGAGAGAGGAAACATTTGATTTGTAATTATGTATGTCTTGCAAAAGAAAATATTATGTCAACTGACTAATATGAATAGTTACTTACAGGAAA
This sequence comes from Ceratotherium simum simum, assembly GCF_057802395.1. Classification (NCBI taxonomy): domain Eukaryota; kingdom Metazoa; phylum Chordata; class Mammalia; order Perissodactyla; family Rhinocerotidae; genus Ceratotherium; species Ceratotherium simum. Next base: position 59,519,599 of record NC_141909.1, on the reverse strand, counting down.
GTATGCTTTTTAAAAAACAAAACACAGGTTTTAGTTACTAAAACATCATGCTTTTCCTTGATGAATTTGATCTTCTTTAATTTAGCCAGATGTGTATTTTGATTTCTAGCCTTAAAACAATGTTTACTTCAGATTATTTGCATGAAGGGAAGAGTAATTAAGAAGTAAATTAATTACTAGTAGAAATGTTCTTATATGTGCTTCTTTCTTTTCTCCAGATGTGCTTGCTCCACAGTATCCCTGGCAGTCCAATGATATGTCAATGAATATGTTACCACCAAATCACAGCAATGACTTTTTGTTGGAACCTCCAGGGCATAATAAAGAAAATGAAGATGATGTAGAGGTTATGTCAACAGACTCCTCCAGCAGTAGTAGTGACTCTGATTAAAAAAACATGAAAGATAAAAAGCATACAGAATTGAGTAGTGTAGAATTCTGTTTCTTAAACAATAGCAAACCTGTGAAAATAGCCAGGTAATATTGGCTATAGTGGAATTGTGCAGCCCATTAAAAATCACAGTGGACTTTTCTTTTTAAAGCCAAAAATCATGGTTTCAGTTCTAGACCACTAGGTGAATATTTAGAGAATAATCAAAATTTACTGTTGGAAAAAAAAGATTATTCAGTTCAGTGCCATCTTACCCTGTTCTCTTCCAGGTCTGTTGGACTTGTACATAGTTCTGGAAATAAGATTGGAGGGAAATGACCCATGTACATATCACTAATAGGCCTCCTGGAATTATTTAGAAAAGCATTAAAAAAAGGCAGCAGATCACTGAATGTACATCATATCTCAAAATAACAAAAACCCTCATTTGAAAGTGAAGGCTGTTAGCTTCTGTCATAGGAACAGAAGAAATGGTCTCAATTTGTACTATTTGTAATTATTGTAATTTTTGTAAATAAAGTCACTTTTGTTTGTACTCTCCATGCCTTTTTTTTTTTTAATTTAAATATACCTTCAGTGTAGGTAGGAAATTATTTCTGTAAATCCAGTTGCATTTTACACGTACTTAAGTAGAATTCTGGAGTATGAATGAACATGGTGTAATGCATACATCTGGACTAGTAATCACAAATGAAGTAGGTTTTTTTAATTGAAAAAACTTAGCATAATAATGTATGATCGTAAAAATAGCAAATTGTATGAAAGGTTTTAGAATGGAAAACACCATCTCTTGCCTTCACCTTCCCTCTTATTGTAGTTCCCAGAAGGAATCACTTTTAACTCCTGGTGGTTAACCTCTGTGTTTAAATAACATGCTTATACAGCTACATTAGACAATGCTGTACCTTTTACATTTTTTTTTTCTGATTGCAAAAGTAATACCACATCCACTGTGGAACATTTAGCAAATATAGTAAAGCACAAAGGAGAAAGTAAAATTATTAGCATTCTACCCAGAGATCATATCAGTTAGCATTTTGGTGTAGATTTATCTTTTTTAAAAATCCACATATAGCGGCTGGCCCAGTGGCACAGCAGTTAAGTTTGCGTGCTCTGCTTCGGCAGCCTGGGGTTCGCAGGTTTGGATCCGGGCGCAGACCGACGCACCGCTTGTCAGGCCATGCTGTGGCGGCGTCCCATATAAAGTAGAGGAAGATGGGCACAGATGTTAGCCCAGGGCCAATCTTCCTCAGCAAAAAGAGGAGGATTGGAACGGATGTTAGCTCACAGCTAATCACACACACACCAAAAAGCTCCACATATATACGTTAAAAAAAAAAAAAATGTATTTCCTGAGATACTGCTGTATTTTTTAATTGTTAGTAATCTATATCCCTCCAGTGAACTGAGACTTCAATTTTTCCAACTTTTTGATTATTTAAATGAGACATGATCCCTGTAGAAAAACATTTGTCTTCCAACTTTTGCAATTTCCCAGGAACAAAATTATGTTTAAATTGGTATCTTGAATAATACATGGCACGAAATGTTTATCCTAGTTTGGAATTCTAGAAGTATAAATATTGTATCTCACACTTCAATTTCTTTACCTTTGTATTACTCAATGTGAACTTAATGGCATGCTGATATACATAAATTACAGTCATTCTATAGTGTGTATTACACAGTCAATATAATAAAATATTGGATGGCTAATTAAGAAAAAAAGTAGATAAGACAGCCAAGGAAAAGAAAGGGGCTAGAAAGGAGACAGCTGAAGCAAATAAGGTAAAATCTTGGCACTTATTGAATCTAGGTGTAGGTATATGGAAGTTCATTGTACTATTTTCTACTTCTGGTATGTTTGAAAATTTTAATGTTAAAAAAAATTCTTTTGTTTTCAACATTAAAGTATCCCCTCACACCCTGTTTTAAAATGCCAAGGAATGGAACGTTTGGACTAAAGATGGCTTTGATGCTGCCAAAGCTCCAATTCAAAGATGGCAGGCATGGAAAGAGTATGTGGGAACCTATGATAGCAAATGTTTATTGATTCTATTACAGTTCTTTAAGCTGTGCGAGTTAGGCCACTTGTTAGTTTAGCTTGCTAGGGCTGCCATAACAAAGTAATAGACTCATGGCTCAAACAACAGAAGTTTGTTTTGACACAGTTCTGGAGGCCAGATGTCCAAGATCAAGGTGTCAGGAGGTTTGGCAAGTCTCTCCTTGGCTTGCCTTCTCCCTGTGTCCTCACGTGACCTTTTCTCTTTGCACCTGCAGCCCTGGTGTGTCTCTGTGTGTCCAAATTTCCTCTTCTCGTAAAGACACCAGGTAGATTGGATTAGGGCTCACCTTAACGGCCTCATTTTAACTTGAATCATCCCTTTAAAGGACTTATCTCCAAATATAGTCACACTCGGATGTACTGGGGGTTTAGGGTTTCAACATACGGGGTAAACAAGTTCCAATTCAAATGTGGAGGGTAGTTCCGCCCAACAAGTGGTTCTCAAGATACCAGCAGGGTGTCCAAGAACTCAACTCAATTCTGACACTATCCACTCAGAGAGAGAATCAGATTCCACAGGTGAAGGGCTTGGTCCCACAAGACCGCCCTCCACATCAGACACCAATCACAAGACCAGGCTGTTACCTGTGCTTCTGACTGAACAGCTACAGATTGGAGTTTCCAATGACCCCCTCCAACTCAGGATGTCCATCACAAGTCCAGGTTGTTACCTGTACTTCTGACTGACTGGCTATAAATCAGAGCTTCCCACGACCCCCTCCATGGTTTCAATTAATTTGCTAGAATGGCTCACAGAACTCAGGAAACCCATTTACTCACTAGATTACCGATTTATTAGAAAAAGATACAACTCAGGAACATCCAGATGTTAAGAGATGCATAGGGCAAGGTATGAGAAAAGCGTGTGGAGCTTCCATGCCCTCTCCAGGCTTGCCCCTCTCCCCAAATCTCCACTTGTTTACCAGTACGGAAGCTCTCCAAACCCCGTCCTTTTGGGTTTTCAGGGAGGCTTCAGTACATAGGCAGGATTGATTATATCACTGGTTATTGGTGACTGATTCAACCTCCAACCCCTCTCCCCTCCCCAGAGGTCAGAGGATGGGACTGAAAGTTCCAACCCTCTAATCACATGGTTAGCTCCATTGGCAACCAGCCCCCATCCATAGGTGCTTTCCCCAAAATCACCTTATTAACATATCAAAAGACACCTTTATCACTCTCAAAATTAGGAGATTCCAAGGGTTTTGGGAGCTGTGAGCCAGGAGCTGTGGACAAGGACCAAAATATATATGAGAAATATATTTTGGTCATCTGAATGACTAAATATATATTTCTTATAAATCACAATATTGCAGGGAGCCACAATTCAGCCCATAACATTACCCAAGAACCTGTATAAACTCTATTAACTACATGTTTAATGAATGTTTATCCTAGTGAGATATTTGCTTTTATTTTAGATTTAATTTGGTATATATATTTGCATATTAAGGTCCCTTGTATAACCAATATATATAATACACTTAAGACCATTTTACTAAACTTGGTTAATCAATGTTTCAATTAACAAGTATTTTTGTTGTATCTTCATTTTAACAGTTTTTTCAGCAATTTTTATGAGACCAAATTTTTGGTCATGATATGTCTCCCTAATTATAATGTTTGTATGGGAAAATAATTTTCTTTGTAGCAAATGAATTTACAGCCATTTAAAGGAATTTTGTTGACACAGAGTGGGTACTTATATTCTTTCCTTAAATAAGGCATACTATCCCCTAAATCTTTTGCTGAAACCTCCCTTTTAAATGTCTCAGCTACCTTCCCTCTGATATATAGAATCAAGGAATACTAGCATCAGAGATCATACGGAATAGGTTTCAATTACGACTCATCTCCCATTGATGAGTGCTGGCCGCTGTGTTGAAAAAGCTTCCTAGGCTGATCTGGAGTCAGAGAAAGAATATTTGCTGTTCCCGATGTGGTCTACTGCCCCCATAGCTATCTCCCCTCCCCTTCCTTCTCCTCCGCTGTCCTTTCTTTTCCTTTCCTTCCTTATATGTTTGAGCACCTTCTAGGTGTTGAGGATACAGCAATGAATAAGATAGCGAGAGCTTGTCTTCCTAGACTTTATGAGGCAGAGGGGCAGGCACATAACCATATGAATAAGACAAATCCAGACAGTGGTAAGTATAAAGAAATAAAATATAAGGAACAGAGTTCCAAATTCAATACTTATTGCCAGACCCTTGCTTCTCAAAAAAAGGTAAAAAATTCCTCCCAAGAGTTGTGGTAGGGACCAGAAGGGTATTCAAAGACAAATAAGTACATATATGAGGGTTAAAGATATTATGATTAAAGATATTATGACAAAAAAAGTTACAGTCAAACACATGGATCTCTCATGAAGTGTAATCCAAAGTTTAAATAAATTTTTAAACCAAAACAAGAAATGGCACGCTTTTGGATTGCTGTTTTTCCCACACTGAAAGGTTTGTTCTTTGATCCTGGAGTACTGAAAGGAAAAGCCTGAGACTCATTTACATTGTGCACTTATTAAAATGAATGTGCCTAACCAGTCTTTGATGCTATTGTGTGCAGCAAATCTGAGAACAGAAAGTCTATCTGAAAGAAAAACAGAAAATGTGTCCAATATTATGGTTCACAAAGTGCCTTTATTTTCTCACAACAAAATTATCCATCAAGTCAACGACCCAACATTACTCATTTCTCTGTCATTGAAAACACAGCTGCAGGTTTGGTAGGAAAACATCTTTAGGCATCACTATTTAGTACTGTAAGAATGAGCTTTTTCAAAATTCCCTCTGCTCATTTTTTTCCTAACCTGGGTAGGCTTTCTGTACACAAAGAGAGTACTGTGTCTCTCTCTATTGTGTAACAATAGGGCTTCATTTTGAGGAAGTATAAACAGTAATGTTGATATTTGGTCAAATTTATTATAATAGGATTCCATTCAAAATGTCCAAAGTTTAAAATTATGTGCTTTAGTAACTTACAGTTGCTTCTAGGAAAAACACACCCATATTAAGAATGTTAGACTTGTGCAAAGCACAATGCCATATTGGTTATACTTCAAACTATCTTGAAAGCAGCATTTCTCCAAGTGTGGCCACAAACCATGAGTATCAAAATCAACAGGGTGGCTGTTAGAAGGCAGATTCGAGAACCTGCTCCGTACCTGCTGAATGGGAATCTGTGTGAGGCCTTCACATCCAAGTTTGAGCACCAGGGCCATAAAGCCTTTAAGGATCCTTCCCAGTCACTGCCATTCACTATCCAAGAATCTTAGCACCTCTTCCCTCTAAGGGGGTGTTTTCACTTATAAATCAACATAGAGGGAGAATATAACAACAAATAAAGCCATACAGAAAAACAGGACTAAGGGATAGATAGATTTCTCTATGGGCACTCATGGGGCAATGAATTGGAAACACAAATAGGAATTTCACATGTACCTCAAAGCAATCAAATTGCTGTGAACATGCTCACTTTGCATTTACATATACAGGTCTATAACCCCTCATCCAAAACTCTTGGGTATAAATGTATTTCAGGATTTGGACTTTTTTTTAATACTCTAGAAAGTTAATAGATTTATATATCATATGTTATATAATACCCCCAGTAAGGTCTGAAGAGGCACCTTATAAATTAAGCACATTAACATTTCTTTAGCAAAGATATGTATACTCTGTGACTCAGGCTCTTCACTCCTAGGTGTATATCCAACAGAAACAAGTACACACGTGCACCGAAGAAAAAGCATGTGCACGTGCTCACAGCAGCTTTATTTCTAACAGCCCCAAACTAGAAACAACCCAATGACCATCAGCATTAGATTAGACAAACTTTGGTATATTTAAACAATGGACTACTACACACAATGAAAAGTGATGAACCACAGCTACACAACATGATAAATATCTCAAAAACAATGTTGACTGAAAGATGCCAGTCACAAAAATGCATACCGCATGATTCTTCTACTTAGCAAATTCAAAAACAAACTAATCTATGATGAGATGGTGGTCATAGTGGTTACCTTTGGGAGGGGGCACTTTTGGGGTGCTGTGAAATGTTCTTTCTTGATCTAGGTGGTTACATAGGCGTGCTCATTTTGTAATAATTCACTGAGATACTACATAAATACTATACATCTAATTTTAAAAACATGCTATCACTTTAGTTGGCTATCATCTTGTTTCCATAATTTTATCTTTCAAATTGATTCAAATATTAATGGAGCCCTACTAATATGCCAGGTACTATGCTAGACATTAAGGGTACTCAAAAAGCTTCTAATTTAGCACAGCAGGTTGCTTAATAAATACTTATTGGCTCCATTGCTTGCCTGTTTTGATAGATGCCACAAAAGACAAGCTCTTAAGGGGGAGAATTAGCTACTGAGCTAGCGGTGTTTCCACCATGCTTCTAACCACTGGTTCTTAAACTATGGTCCTGGCTGCCACACTTCTAGCCCTTTGGGTCAGTCAGCCAGACTCCCACACACTTCGCCTGGGATGGCCCATGGAAGCAAATCCACGCACAGTAGTAGCTGGGGCGTGAGGGTGACCACTCAGGACCTCACGACACTCCGCTATCCTGACCTACTGACCCAGTCCCATTTCCTTGGTTCCAAACTCCTCACACCATCCCCCACCTCTTTACTCCCTCACTTTGGCCCTCGCCCACTGTGGCATCTTTTGTTAGTGAGCCTCTTGACCACCTATTCTTTCGCTTCCATTTGAATTCAACTCTTTGATGGTGACGTGGGCAGGGAGCATAATGAAGGCAGTGGGCTGCCATAGGTACTTATAATCACAGCCTATTCAAAAGCCATTAAGAAAAGGAAAACTCTTCCAGCCCAGGATTCCTTCTATGTAGCAACGCTGATAAGACAGACACATGCAGCAATGTGAAGCAACATGTGGTCGAGAGCACTTGGTTTATTTTCATTGGTGGCAACCACAGAAGAGGGAGAAACAAAAGGCAGGTGTGTGCCCAGCAGTTCTCAAACTAGTAGCCTTAATGCATCCCTGTTTTGTGGACAATTCAAGCCCTTCCTCATAATATTCATCATTTTCCTCTGTACAAGTGCCTCCCGAAGTCCACCCAGCTACTCCCCCAGGGCAGGCCTAGCCAGACCACGACTCCCTCTTCTGGCTGTGCTCCTGGCTTACCTCTCTTGGTGTTGCAAGAACATCTTATCTAAACAGCCTCTTTCTCTGCATCACAGTGTCTTGTTGATTGAAACTTCTTACTATGTGAGTTGAGTTTTTCTAATTCTACTGATTTGATACACTTTATTCCTACTAACAAAACATAACTCAAAATTAAGTATTCTTTTGTGAATACTTGTAAAAGTGAAGGACGTTAACTAGATTTACCGTGATCATTTTGCAATATATACAAATGTCAAATCATTACATTGTACATCTGAAACTAATATAGTGTGACATGTCAATTGTACCTCAATAAAAAAATAAATAAAAGTAATATAACTAAAAAAAAGTATTCTTAATTATGCGCAACTACATAATTATATATCTCTGTAAAGACAGATTGCATTTTAAGGTACATGTCACATACACGTTATGTAGCGAGTTCCCCTCCAACACAACAACTGTCCTCCTCGTTATTCCACACCGTTAGTAAACTGGTATTTGGATTTTGGCTTCTTACCTAGTTTTGGACTTGGTATACATCTTTAGCCAGGGCAACTCCTCTGTTTCTATTTCTGACTCTAGAAATTAAAACTGAGAAATTTTAAGAATTATTTTATTAATTCATTTACAAATAACAAAAATCCATACCGAAAAATACCAGACCACACTTTGAAAACCACTGCCCAAGTCTAATCTTATTTTACATGTAAGGAAGCTGGATCTCACAGAGATTAGGTAAGAAATCCACAAGTACACGGCCTGTTAATGATGGGATACAGACCCTGGATGGTGTGTCTCACTTCTCTTGGTTTAGGTTCTCAATCAGAAACCTAGGAAATATACCCTAATGACCTGTCCTGTTCGCTCTAGTTGCAAGGACTGTCACAATATATTACCAAAAAATTCCTCTTTTAAATAAAACAGAAGAGGAAAACCAACAAACGATAAATTCTGCAACAGGCAAACTGTGGTAGCATTTGAATTAGGATCTCTATTGGAACAGAAACACTAGGGTAGATTCTCTTGCACTCTGCTCCATGTAAGCTGATAATGATGAACTGCACAGTCAATATCATAGAGAAATATGGAAAGCAGAATTACCACAATACTACTATTTATCACATTTTCTGAGTCTGAAATACAATTCATTACATAATCCTGAAAATTCTTCACAAGTACTGGCTGAAAAGGTGGTGGGTACATTAAGAGACTGCAAATAAACTGACAATCATACAGAACTTTTTAGATAAAACGGAGTTGTTCTGAAATGTAAATATTTTTCATTCTCTAACCGGACCTTATTTTGTCTTTTTAAAAAAATTCAGGGAATCTTCTTGTTCACCTAGAGATGACTTCCTTTGTATCCTACCAGGTGATCCAAATCTTCTTTAAATGGATCATAGCCTTGTTCCTTTAAACAACGCAGTGCCCAGAAAAGCTGGTCCAGGGGAGGAAATTCTTCCCAAGGAACCCACTCCCAACCTAGAAAAGAAAAATACCAAATCAATTTATTTAGCTGAAAGGAAACAAAGGATGTTTATTTTGGCAAGTTAACCTATGCTTAGAAAAAATTAATTACGTGTAAAAATGATTTGCTACTAATAAAGTGCAATAGTGATGCTATGCATTAGCTTGGCTACACAAACATAATTTGTGTTTAGAATGAAGATCTTGGGCCGGCCCCGTGGCTTAGCGGTTAAGTGCGTGCGCTCCGCTGCTGGCGGCCCAGGTTCGGATCCGGGCGTGCACCGACGCACTGCTTCTCTGGCCATGCTGAGGCCACGTCCCACATACAGCAACTAGAAGGATGTGCAGCTATGACTTACAACTATCTACTGGGGCTTTGGTGGAAAAAAAAAAAATAAATTAAAAAAAAAATTATAGAATGAAGATCTTAAGAAGAGAATGGTGATCATTTAAAACATGGTATTATCTGAACAAGAAGCCAAGTTTCCAAGGGCCACATTGTGGTAAAACCCAGACTTAGTACTGTGGGGGATCAGAACTGGCCACCCCAAAATGTCTCTCTTTGGCTTGATTATTTTTAAGAACAAAAGACTCTGAAACCAAACTTTGACCTTCCCCCAATTGCCTAAAAGAATTTAAGATAGAAGGCCTGTCCCCTGGAGAGGCCATCACCATAGATAACTCTGACTGTGAGGGTCCTTGCTAAGCCCATCTTGATCAAAAGATTTCTTTCAGGTCCCATTGTCTATGGAGGCCCAGCAAACTTGTTTAACAAACATTTAATTTCCATTCCTGTGCAAATTGCCTTCCTCCCCTTTGAAGTCCCAAACCTTGACCACCAACATCCTCCTTTGTCTTTAGCTGAAGATGTATTTAAGGTGGTGGCTTTGGCCATTCTGTAAGTGACTCAGCTTTCCTGGATTTCTCCCACATATACACGTTATAAAGCTTTGTTTGATTTTCTCCTGTTATTCTGTCTCATGTCAATTTAATTCGTAGACCAGCCAGAAGGACCTAGAGAGTAGAGGAATTGTCTTCCTCCCCTACAGTACCATTCAATTTTCATTTAAATATTTGGCTAAACAAAATGCACAGAACTTTATATACTACAGGTTACACTACATTAAAATAAACCAGTTTTCTCACCTATAAAATTAGGTAGATTACAAAATTTCTAAGCTATCCTCCATCTCTCATAATAGTTATGGAAGCTGTGCAGAGAATAAAAAATATTCTCTGTGCTGTGATATATTTTAGATAGAAAGACAAATACGGAGGGAGCTGATTTTTAAAAAAATCCATTGAAACAGGAAAGATTTGACAGTGTCTATTAGTTGTAAAATACATGAAATCCTATAAAAATGTTCTAGGGAATGGTATTTTCTTTGACAATTTAAATGTATATAACACAAAAGCACGGATGCTCATGACAGGTGAATATATAAATATTATATTAAGATGTATACTCCACGTTCTAAACAAGTTTCTTTATGATCACATGTATATACCTATGTGTAAGTACTGTTTCTTCCATTATAAGTGTTTCTATGCCTATGAAATACAAGTGTGTAGTTTCACTCCGGGAAGGCAGAGGACAAAGAATCCATGAAATTGGAACAAGTTCAGGAAGGGCTGATCAGTAACTGTGGCCAGGCATTAAGAGAGAGAGAGAGAAAGAGAGCAAGAGAGAGCGAGCGAGAGAGAGCGTCCAACGGTGTGCTGCAAGATGCTGCATTAACTGAATCTCAAGAGCTGTCTGTCGAGTTTATCCCCTGTCTCCTAGAATATGAAGCATCGTGATGATCCTCATCATTATAATCAGATGGTGGGAGGAACGATGTAGTAACTAGTAAACTGAAGCCGGCTATACAGATCCAGGACCTGATGAACATGGGACAGAGACTGCATCTCAATATTGTTAGTAAAACAAAGACCCACCGAGCCATTGCACTTTGGCCAGGCTGTAGCTGGTTACTAGCAAGGCCTCTCAACTGGGAAAAAAGTGAAAATAATTCCTGCTATACTGTTACTAAGGGATAGAGAGAGATAAGTGCTTCTGATCGAATCTGATTTGGGGCTTTAACCTCGGGGTTTGTAAAATCACACTGCTTTATTTGAGATTACTAGTATGTCGGAGGGTCAACAAAATGAAGGTGGACAAACAAAAAAAGTTATATAAGTGAATAAAAAAAATCACAAAGTATGTAAAAATTACTCAAAACGACTATATTCTAGGAGGAAAAGAACAATACATACAATAATATGGTAACAAAAACTCTAATATAGAACTTCATTAAGAAGAAGAATAATCTTTTAGAAGTTATTAAAAAGTAGGGTGATTTAGATACCACATTTGAGAACCTCACAGCAAGAGGGTTGCTTGTATATTCATTCCCTGGTTCCTTCCTCCAACATCTTTTGAGTACTGATTATGAGCCAGGCACAGTGTCAGGCATGGAAGACTCAAAGATGAATGAGCCAAAATATCTGCTCCTTACGTATTCAAAGCTCAGTAAAGGAAAGACAGTAAGTATGATTTGAAGCTGAATTGTGGAGCTGAATCTGAGGTGCCTTCTGAACAGTAGGGGGAAGATAACTAGAAATACAGGCCTGCAGCTCAGAAGAGCAAGATGAGACGTCATGAAGTGCACCAGGTTCACCAACTCAAATCCCTCCAGAGGCCAGACAGGGCGGGAGGAGTTCTGAAGAAACAGAAAGAACCGGCTCGGTGAATGAGACTGTTAGATCAAGGCTTTGGTACAGTCTGTGACTTTGCTGTTTTCTCCTCAGCACTTTCTCTACAAATGAATGCTTTCTCTATGTGCTTCTTGTGAAGGATACTAAGTACAAAAAACTTAACTATTTCCTCATGTTTGTCTCATCTTGTCTCAGGTTTTTTTGCCCAGAGAGAAGATAAAAATAAGAAAATGTTCACTCCTTTCAAGTTTAGGGCTCTATTTTAAAATAACAACAATCTGTGCTTATTGCCTGAATAAACTACACCTCAAAACTAAATTTTAAAAATTCAGTTATATGTAATATATTTTGCTTTGTAAAGAAAAAAAATAAATTGAATCCTACAAAAAGTATTAAAATAGAAATATGCATATTTAAACTTCAATTTAATATTACAAAGCCAAGTGATCAACTGCTCCTCCCCCCAGCTTCAGAATGTCAAGACTATTATTTTTGTTTCCAGTTATTGTCTGGAGCTCTCCTCTCTCCTATTCCTCACTTTTTCTGGGATAATTAGGGATGTGAGAGATAGGAGAGACTTGTAGAGAACTCTCCCAATGAACCTGGCACAGTTCTTACCTACCTCTCCTGCCTTCCACTTCTTAAGGCATGAATAATTTTAGTTGCACCCTAGGCCAACTGAAGGCCTTTGGATACTTTTTGGGTATCTCTTTGTGTGGTATTGTGATGTAAGAAATACATATTTGGGCTGGCCCCACTGCCTAACAGTTAAGTTCGGCGTGCTCTGCTTTGGCTGCTGGGTTTGTGGATTCAGATCCCAGGCGCGGACCTACACCACTCGTCGGTAGCCATGCGGTGATGGCGACCCACATACAAAATAGAGGAAGATTGGCAACAGATGTTAGCTCAAGGTGACTCTTTCTCAGCAGAAAAAAAAATAGAATTGAAAAAAAAAAAAAGAAATACATATTTGGTCTTTATCTCTGTTTCCTGGCACAGAGTTCCTAAAACCTTTGTAATTTCCTGAATGATAGAGATGAGAGGAGCATCTTTTGTTATCCATAGTAAGCCCCTTTTAACCATACCTGAGTTTATGTTAATGAGATGACTGGTTGCTGGGGGCCCATTGATAGCCTCAGGATAGCTTCAGGATAGCTTCAGGGGGCTGGTCACCAGAAAGATCAAGGCACAATTACAGGGTTGGAACTTTCAGGCCCCACCCTGACCCACACACCCACACCCCACCTTAGGGGAGGGGAGAGGGGCTGTAGTTTGAGTAAATCACCAATGGACAATGATTTAATCAATTACAGGTTCCTACGTAACGGAACCTCCATAAAAACCCTACACAACTGGGTTCAGAGAGCTTCAGAGTTGAACACACTGAGGTGCTGGGAGGGTGGGGTGCTTGGAGAAGGCGTGACAGCTCCACATACCTTGCCTTCTGCATCTTTTCCATTTGGCTATTCCTGAGTATCCTTTATAATAAACTGGTAACATAAGCAAAGTGTTTTCCTGAGTTCTATGGGCCATTCTAGCAAATTATCGAACCTGAGGAGGGGGTTGTGGGAACCCCTGATAGCCTGGCGGTCAGAAGTACAGGAGGCCAGGACTTACGATTGGTGTTTGAAATGGAGGCAGTCTTGCGGGACCGAGCTTTCTAACTTTTGGGATCTGACGCTAACTCTGGAAGAATTGAATTGAATTGTAAGGCACCACTGATGTCTGGAGAGGTGGAGAATTATTTGGTGTGAGAAAAAACCCACACATTTGGTGTCAGAAGTGTTGTGTGTAAAAACAGCTCTGGCTTTGCTAGTTCATTTTAGATGATTCCAAGTAGTCACCTATTTTATAAAAAATCTTCTACGACTCAACAGGCCTCCAGGTGAAACATGCCCTTCTATTCATTCAATCAAATCAATCTGTAAACACCTTAGATGTGATTTATTCATTCTAGAAATATCACTTCCTCCAGGCCTCTGCATGTAAGTCCCCTTGTCAGAGGCCCTCCCTGAGCACAGCACCCACGCACCACTATCCTTACCCAGCTTTACTTTTCTTCTTATTCCTTATCATTGCTATTGTAAAATATCTGCTAATTTGTTGCCTTTCTCCCCCCAAAAATGTAAAGTCTAGGAGGGCAGGGACTTTGTTCCATACACCTGTTTCTTTAATGCCTAGAACACTGTCTGACACACTGTACTGAATAAGTATTTGCTGAATGAAAAGATTCTTCCATATTAGAGGAGAAATTAAATTTCGAGATGGGAGGCCCAATCCATGAGACTACCTGGATAAGGTTTCATATGGCAAATAATATATTCAATAAGTTTGATATTTTTCTCTTTAGTTCCTTTTCTCATGGAGTTTTATGAAATTTGAAGAGAGATGATACATGCAAAGCCCTTAGAACAATGCTTAGCATGCAGCAAATAATATCAGTTACTGTCATTAAAGCTTTCAGAGCACTCAGTTCAACACAGAAGGTAACAGATCACTGTTTAGTCAGGTTAAGCACTCTATAAAAGGAAGTTATTACCTCTCTTACACAGGTGAGGAAACTGAGGAAGGCTCAGTAAACGTTTTCCTTAAAAATCACAGTTTGAAACAAAACTAAATGCTAACAATAAAACTAACATTTACACTGAGTACTTACTGTGTTCAATGGGTTCTTCATATGTATTAACTCATTTTATCCTTACAACAACCCATCTGAGGTAGTTACTATTACCACAGATGAGAAAAGAGGCCCAGCGTTATTAACTAACTTGCTAAAGGTTACAGACCTCTAAGTGGAAGCACCAGGACGTGAACCACGTAGTCTGGCTCCAGAGCCAGTTCTCTCTCTGCTATGTCCTTGTGTCGCCAGGATTTAAGTACATTTACATTTCTATAGGAAGAGATTCGAATTCTCTTCATATGGTGACATAATGTCATACTCTTTCAGACAATATGCTCTCCTCAAAGAATGCATTATTATATATAATTCTCTTACTTTCGTTTTTCTCAGGCTCTACATTCTTTGGTTCTGAATCATGAGTCACATCCACCTCTCCTTTCATTAATATAGTGACATAATGGTAATTCTCTTTCTCAACGAAAGAATTCACAACCGAGGCAAAGCGGACATTTTTCAGGTGAAGAGCTGCTTCTTCCCAGGTTTCCCTTTGAGCACATTCTTCCCAGCTTTCACTGGAAAACAGAAACACACCATTATATTCAATTCCATTTATGTAAATTTTTTTTTGCCATGAAATTCTTGGCTAGAAATTTCTGGTATAAAGTAAAAAGAACTATAATTGGTTCATGTTTTAAAACAATAAATGAACAACTCTGTCTTTGACACTCTGTTTATCCTGTGTCCAGTTATCTGAAGACCAAAAGGACTTCATGTTGAATTAAAAAATGAACATTTGGCCAATTCAGCACTAGTTCACACGCCTGGGAGCAGTATGTGACCAGGAGGCAAGTATATCAGTTAAGAGCACAGGCTTGGGAGTCAACTCAATCTAGGTTTGAGTTCCAAGTTGGGGTTGTTGTAAGTGCATCAAGAAATGGATGATGTCTTTTCCTGTAGTCTCAGAATTTTAGTTTGAGCCCCCAAATTGAGGACAATAGGCAATAAGCACCTCTAAATTCTAAAGAGTACAGCAAAAGAGCAAACAGATGCCATCTAAACTCACGGGTTTGCTTAAGAAAAGCCAGAGTAGACTTTTGACCCTCATCTACCCAGTCTACAGAAGAAAGACAGGAGATCTTTGGGAGGGAGGAAAGTTGTGAGTTTTCAGCCTAGTAGGAAAGTTTCCCTTCCTCCTGATGAGGGGCCAACTCTGCCCCCAAACCAGGAAAGTAGTGCTCCAAGAGAATTAGTCATAGAGATGAGGTGTGACTTCCACGAAGGAGATACTGGTGTGTTTCTCCCCTGCTAAAGACATACTGAGCTGCGGAAACACACAGGCCTACCCTATGCATCAGAGCAGAAGTGGTAGGAGGGTAAGAGCTCTTGGGTAAGTCTGAAACATTCTCTTGGTGTTTAGGTATGCATGTGAATACAGAGGATGACGCTTATTCCCACATTGGGAATTTGGAAGGCAGGAGACTGGCTAGAGCAGCCACGATGGTTGAGCAAGGAAAAATGGCAGCAGTGAAAGCTTTATTTCCACTGTGAATTTCCTTTGGGCAGTTGTTATTAAACAAGAGATTGCTGGGGACCCCAAAGAAAAAAAAATGTAGGATGGTGAGCTAAACGCAAGAGCTAGGGGAGGAGGGTCAGTGTCACAGTAAGTCAGTCACCTTTGTCAGAGAACCGTGCAGTGTAGAAAAGCTTGTAGGACTTCCAAACAACCAACAAACATACCCTGAGAAAGAGAGCACATGTGTGAACCCCACAACCAGAGGGCACCAACGGATGGATCACAGCAGCACTAGTCATAGAAAAGGTGTGCCCTATCACTCCTTCCCCAACACACTGGAGAAGGAAGGAAACCAGAAACAGTGAGAAGAGGGGGAGGTGGAGAAAGAGCAAAACAATGGCCCACACCTCCTTTCCCCACTACAGGGGAGAGGGAAACGCTTGGAAGTGGACCCTAATGACCACAATGTGACTTATTTTTATAATCGACAGGGAAACGATAGAATTTGCAGGAAATGTCATGGAGCAGCAGAAAACGGAAAGACAAATCATGATTGAAGACAATGGAAGGAGATTATACAAGCCATTTTGTATGTTTTCCATCAAATTTAGCCCACTCAGCATAGCCCACAAGTAAAAGCATACATGTGAAGAGCTTGGTATAATATCCAGCACTTAGTAAAAAGTTCATTAAAGGGGCCAGCCCGGTGGCGCAGCGGTTAAGTACGCGCGCTCCGCTTCCGTGGCCTGGGGTTCGCAGGTTCAGGTGCCAGGCGTGCACCGACGCACCGCTTGTCAAGCCATGCTGTAGTGGCGTCCCATATAAAGTAGAGGAAGATGGGCGTGGATGTCAGCCCAGCGCCAGTCTTCCTCAGCAAAAAGAGGATTGGCAACAGATGTTAGCTCAGGGCTGATCTTCCTCACAAAAAAAAATACTCATTAAAGTTCAATTTATTATCATTTGATATCTGAGTCAAGACTCCATCCTTTCTTATGTTATTGTTAAGATACCTATCTCTAGCTATGGCTCTAGTAATGATACATTCTAACTAGTGCTTAGTTTGTGATCCAAATTTGGCTAATGCCCACCAACAACTGACAAAGTGTAAGACCGTGTGCCTGTCTGGGCAATTTGATTCCTAATCTAGAAATTTTATTATTTATTAACAGGTGGCTTATCTTAATCATCTAAAAATGATAAACTTATTCACGCTTTTTAAAATTCTGAAGACCATTTAAAAAATTCCATGTGTTAAAAAGATCATAAGAATTCCATATCTTATAAAGGACAAAGTCTGATTAAAAGGCACTAGGATCAAGGCTCTACTTCTAACTACCACTTTATAAGAAATAGGTGGATTAGAAGAACAAAGTCAGAATGTGAGAAATTCTTCAAATGACTCATATTCTTCAACATGGCATGGGACAAAGGGGAAGGCGTTACTGTTGGATTGAGAGACTTAAAAAATTTATCAACCACATGCAATATGTGCCCTTCCTTTGAGTCCTGATTGGTACAAAAACAGTAAAAAGACATTTTCAAGACAAATGGGGAAAATGGTGCAAACTGGGTATCAGATGCTATTAAAGAATTATTTCGTTAAGATGTGAAAATGGTATTGTGGTTAACGTTTTTTAAACAGCCTATTACAGATACATACTGAACTATCTAGGGGAGGTATAAAAGGACGTCCGAGTTTTCCTTCTAGTCTAGAAAAACAAGGGGTGTGTGCGCAGGCGCGCGCCTGTCGCGGGCGGAGGAGCAGTGAAGATGAAACAAGAACAAGCTGAGTAATGGGTACATGTGGATTCACTGACTGTTTTCTCTACCTTGCTGTAAGTTTGAAACTTTCTATACTAAACGGAAAAAAAGAGCTGGGTCTGAACGCTTTAGATGCTGTTTATCCGCTGTTGACTTTACTCTTATTCTTAGTTCAGAACCCACCTTCTAGCACAATCCCAGGCTTTCTTCACCCTTGTGTAGAACTGGCTCTCAACGGCCCAGCTGTCTTTGTGGGTCTGATACATCATCAAATCACAGAATGCCAAAGCACAGAGGGACCTTAAAGAGCACTTCGTCCTACTTCCCCGTTTTAAAGATGGGGAAACTGAGGCCCAGAGAGTTTCATTAGCCCATTTGTTTGGGTGGAGTGCAACTAAACCTACGCGGGCAGGAAACAGTAAATATGTGTCTACGTTTAAATCACAGACAAACCGTGCAAACGTCTTCACTGACAAAACTGGACTGCTCGAGGGTTATAACACCCACTTTCCATCTCTTATGTGTAAATACTAAGGGAAAAAACATCTCAGAAACCAACTCGCAGCCTCGGCCAAGCGGGCGCAGAGCCCTCACGACCGAGCACCCGCTTCCAACCTTACACTGCTCAGCGCCCCCTCGCGGCGTAGGGGCCGCAAGGGAGGAAGAGCGACGCGCGAGAAACGACGCAGCGTCGGCGCGCACGCACGGACGCACGCACGTCGCGAGCTCCTCCTTTCCGTTCATGTTCCGCTTTTCGTAGGTCGCCAGGAGGCTGCTCACCCGAACTCCAAATGACCCCCAGGAAGTTGGAAGCTGCCGGCTCCAAACGACCCTTTCCTCTTGCCCAGGAGGACACAACGAGGATGCCTGCAGCTAGTCACCACGACTCCTACGCCAACTCCGGGCCGCCGGCCCCGCGGCGCCGCGCTGGCTGTCATGGCGCGGAAGGACGCGGGGAGCCGCAGCCGGAAGTGACGTTCGCCCCGCGCCCTGCGCCACAACCAATCTGTCCCTGAGCCGGCGCGGGCGCCCGAAATCAAAGCGGAGTCTATCGGCATACCCCGGCGTAAGGTTCGTGCTTGGTGTCTCTACTTTTCCTAGAGTTTCAGCGTGTGAGGCGTCGTGTTTCCTCCGAAGGGCTGCGAGTCATGGGGTTTGGTTTAACTAATGCCATTTACTGTTGCGCTTTCGGCATTCATTATTTGTCGCTCAGATTCCTCCCAACTGTGTATTTACCAGCCACCTGCTTTCGTAAACCTCTGTGCCTTTGCACAGCCTGTTCTTTTTGAATGAGCTTCTCCACCATGGTAAACTCATTTTCACTGTAACTCAAATCAGTGTGGTACCAGGGCAAGGACAGATAGTGTAGAAACATTCTAGTATAGATAACACAGTGTTCACAAATCATGGGAAAAAAGGACTAACCAATAAATTGTGGTGCGAGGTAGTTACCTATTCGGGAGGAAAAACAGACACTTTCAGTTGTTTGCACACTGTGCAACAACAAAAACACCCAGGTGAATCAAAGAGTTGTAATTTAAACAAGCTAAAAACAAATACTAGCTTCTGGATGGGGAGGGTTTACTTTTTTTTAAAAATTAAATTAAGCTTTACTTATACCGAAGTAATGTTCACGTAGTTTAAAAAGTCAAGTGGTACAAAAACTGCAACAGGAACAACCTTACCCTCTAGTGCTGCTTCCAGTCACATTTAATTCTTTGAACTGTTATTTCTATTTGTCTACGTATTTTGAAATAATATGCTTATTCTGCATGTTATAGTAAGTGAAGATTGATTAAGCTTTTTGATGGCGTCTCTCCTTCCATCCACACACACACCTCGTTCAGTGTATTGTGCACCACAAAGGTATTCTATAATATTTTCCCAAATAAAAATTGGCAGCATATAAAAAGGGTAATGTATCATGACTGAGTTATTCCCAGAAATACAAGGTTGGCTTAAAATTTGAAAAATCAGTCAGTGTAATTCACCATATTGGCAGATGGAAAAGGAAACACGTAATCATCTTAATAAGTGCAGAAAAAATTTGACAAAATTTAATACTCATCCATGATTTTTAAAAAAGTTTAAGCAAACTAGAAATAAAAGAGAATTTTAACAACCTTATATAGGGTATCTACAAAGACATACAGCTAACAACATCATATTTGATTGTTGTGGGCTGAATTGTTTCCCCCCCGCCCTCCTCAAAAAATCCGTGTGTTAAAGTCCTAACCGCTAATACCTCAGAATGTGACTGTTTTTGTAGATAGGGTCTACAGAGAAGTAATTAACTTAAAATGAGTTCATTAGAGTGGGTCCTAATCCAATATGACTGGTGTCCTTAAAGAAGAGGAGATTAGGACACAGACACAGAGGGAAGATCATGTGAAGACATGGGGAGAAGGCAGGCATCTGCAAGCCAAGAAGGGAGGCCTGAGAAAAAAACCAACCCGCTGACACCTTGATGTTAGACTTCTAGACTCCAGCATTGTGAGAAAATAGATTTCTATTGTTTAAGCCACCTAGTCTGTGGCACTTTGTTATGGCAGCCCTAGCAAACTAATACCATGCTGAAAGACTAAAATTTGAGAGAAGCAAGGATATCCACTCTCAGCACTTTTAGTCATAAAATTGCTGGAGGTTCTATCTAATGCAACCAATAAAATCAAGAAAAATCAGTAAAAGATAGTTAAATTGGAAAGGAAGAAGTAGCCGTCTTTATTCACAGATAATCCTAAGGAATCCACAAAAAAGCTATTAGAACAAATAAGTGAGTTTAGCAAGTTCATAGGATTCAAGGTCAATATACAAAGTCAGTTATATACTAGTATTGAACAATCAGAAATTGAATTTTAAAACAATACCATGAAAAATGGAAAATATAAAATACTTAGGGATAAATTTAGCAAAAGATGTGCAAGACTTGTACACTGAAAACTATTAAATTTTACTGAGGGAAGTTAAAGAAAATTTAAATAAAAGGTGGTGAATACCATGATCATGGATCAGAAGATGCTGTATTGTTAAGATGTCAGTTCTTTTCAAATTGATTTATATAGATTTAATGAAATCCCAATCAAAATACCAGAAGCATTTTTTTTCAGTAGAAATTGACAGACTGATTCTAAAATTTATATGGAAATGCAAAGGACTAGAATAATCAAAACAATTTTTAAAAAGAAGAAATTTGGAGGATTCTTACCACTTGATTTCAAGGCTTAGGATAAAGCCACAGTAATCAAGACAGTGTGATATTGTTAAGAGCATAAACACATAGGTCAATGAAACAGGATAGAGAAACCAGAAATAGACCTATGTATTTGTGATTAATTAATTTTTGAAAATTTTACAAAGGCAATTCAATGGAGAGGAGATAGTCTTTTTAAACAAATGGTGCTGCAACAATTTGGCATACAAATATATATATATAAAAGAGGCTTGATCTATATCTAGCACCGTATATAATAACTCAAAATGGATTGTAGACCTAAATAAAAACATTAAATGTGTAAATTGTCTAGAAGAAAACATAAGAGAAAATCTTTGTGATCTTGAGTTGGGCATATATTTCTTAGATATGACACCAAAGGCATGGTCCATAAAAGAAAAATTGATAATTTGGACTTCATCAAAATTAAGAACTTACTCTCTTTGACAGATACTGCTATGGAATGAATGGTATCCCCTCCGGAATGAATGGTATCCCCTCCAAAATTTACATGTTGAAGCCCTAACCCCCGGTGTATTTGAAGGTGGGCCTTTGAGAGGTAATTAAATTTAGATGAGGTCATGAAGGTGGGATCCTCATGATGGGATTAGTGCCTTTATTAGAAGAAACCAGAGAGCATGATCTCTCTCTCTCCAACATGTGAGGACATAAGTGAGAAGGTGGCCATCTGCATGCCAGGAAGAGGCTCTCATCAGGAACTGAATCTGCTGGCACCTTGATCTTGGACTTTTGGCTTCCAGAACTGGGAAAAATAAATGTCCTGTTGTTTAAGCCACTCTGTCTATGGTATTTTGTTACAGCAGCCCAAACTGGCTAAGACAGAAACTATTTAAGAAAATGAAAAGACAAACTACACACTTGGGAGAACATATTTGCAAAACACATTTCTGATAAAGGACTTGGATCTAGACTATGTAAAGAATCCTCAAAGCCCAATAATAAAGCAAACAACTCAATAAATAAATGGGCAAAAAGAATTGAATAGGCAATTCGCCAAAAAGAGATATTGATGGCAGATAAGCACATGAAAAGATGCTCAACATCATGAGTCATTAGGAAAATGAAAATTTAAGCCACACTGGGGTATTTCATGTCTATTAGAATGAATACGAATTTTTTAAAAACCCACAAAAATTGGCAACACCAAGTGTTGGTGACAATATAGACCAGTTAGAACTCTCATACATTGTTGGTAGGAATGCAAAATGGTACAGCCACTCTGAAAAACAGTTTACTGTTGTGTATAATGTTAAGCATTCACTTATCATACAACCTAGCAGTCCTGTTCTTAGATATTTGCCCAAGATAAGTGGAAACTTATGTTCATTCAGAGACCTGTATGCAAATGTTATAGTGGCTGTGTTCATAATCATGAAAAATGAAAATGACTCAAATGTTCTTCAACTGGTGAATGGATAAATCAACTGTAGTACATTCATACAGTGGAAAACTACTTAGCAATAATAAAGGGACAAACTTTTAATATACTCAACAACATAGATGAATCTCACTTGCATTATGCCAAGTGAGAGAAAGGCTACCTGCTGAATGATTCCATTTAAATGACATTCTGGAACAGGCAAAACTATAGATACAGAAAACAGGTCAGTGTTTGCCTGGGGCTGAGTGTGTGAGGGGGTTGACTATGACAGGACAGGAGGGATTTTTTGGGTGAAGAAACTACTCTACCTCTTGATTGTGGTGGTGGTAACATGACTGTGTTTGTGAAAACTCATGGAAGTGTACACTAAAATGGGTGAATTTTACAATATGTGTTTAAAACCTCAATAAATCTGACTTAAAAAAAGCCAAAAAAAAACGCAATGTGGACTTTGCAGAAAGGAAAAGTCAAGATGCAATTCAGCAGTGGAGAGGTGCAATACCATGCAGAGCTAAACTGCTCTGCTTAGCAGTGTCAGAAGGTCATCCTTGTGGGTGGAGTTGTTTCTCTGTAGATTATGATATTTCCTGGGAAAGTAGCCTTAGGCTGGAGCTAGGGGGAGGCAGGTTCCTCTTCTCACTGGTCCTAGGAGGATTCGGGGAGCCTGAGCTCTGGGGGATGCTGTTCTTGGTCATGGGCATTCCTGTTAAGCAGAGTAAGCTGCTTCTAAAATGTGGTAGGAAGTCGGGGACCAAAAGGAGTGGGTGGGTAAGGACTGCCTATGACATTCAGGAGGAGTCACATTTACCAGCCAGTTTAAAGTTTTCCTTTATTGCATTGTAATTCCATTTTACTATCCTGAAGCCTTCAATAAACTCTAATTATATGTTACAGCCTGGTCTTAACTTGCTTTGAAAAGTTGGAATTGGCCTGGGTCTACGCTCTCATAAAGGTGGAAAAAGAGAAGAGCATTGGCCCAGAGAAGCATGGAGGTCAAGGAGGGTGTCTTTGATCTCGGTGTCCCCTGTGTTCAGAACAGTGCCTTACACTTAAGTGCCCTATAAATGCATACTTGAAGGAAAACTCCTGGAGTCAGTGTAACAAAATAGTTTCGATGTATTTAAGCAAGCTAGGAAACAATTTTTCCCCAAATCTTTATGCTGTATGTGAAAAGGTGGCATGATAATACAAATCACTTGAAATACAAATGATTGTGAAAGGAAAAAGGCACCAAGCCGATGTTTATGAATCCTACAAAAGGAATGTAAATTAACCCACTTACTCAAACTAGAGAATTCACGTCAGAATTCTCTTCTGTAGGGTTCCCAACTAGTTGAACAGGGTACACCTGTAGTTATTGCAGCATCAGAACCTGAAAGAGCTTCACATTGCCACATCTCCTTCCTAGTTTATTGATTCCCAGCTGAAGGATAGAGTGCCCAAGCACAGGGGCCCCTCCTCTGCCCAGGACTTTGCCAGGAGACCACCATTCTCCTCCCTCCCATCCACACAGAAATATTGCACGCTCAGCCTGGAGGATGTTGGAATTCCCCCCAAACTGGCTATTTTGTTCAGCTCCAATACATCTTTATTTTATTTTTTTTATGAAGAAGATCAGCCCTGAGCTAACATCCCTGCTAATCCTCCTCTTTTTGCTGAGGAAGACCGGCTCTGAGCTAACATCTGTTGCCAGTCCTCCTCCTTTTTTTTTTTCCCCAAAGCCCCAGTAGATAGTTGTACATCATAGTTGCACAGCCTTCTAGTTGCTGTATGTGGGACGCGGTCCAGCATGGCCGGACAAGCGGTGCGTCGGTGCACGCCTGGGATCCGAACCCAGGCCGCCAGTAGCGGAGCGTGTGCACTTAACCGCTAAGCCACGGGGCCCGCCCCAATACATCTTTATTTTAATGACAGGTTTAATTTATTTTCCATACCTCTTTTATTTATTTATTATGATTGAGTCAGCTTTTCACCAGAAGGTTATCTGATCTTACTTCACAATTTACACTAAGGCTGAGAATATTCCTAGGAATGAATTATGAAGTAGGCTCCTCTTTATTTTCCTAAAAATTATCTAACTAATACAGTTAGATTATAAGATGAAATGATACAGTTAAGGTAATGCTGTCCAATTCCTCTTTCCTTCACTCATAACTCCTTCTCAGGAGCCTGATTTAGAAGAGAGAGCCCATTATAGCTGAATCCATTCCTTTGCTCACCCTGCCTTGGGCAGCCCCATGCCAGTTGGATGTGCTTGGTTCTTATCTCACACCAAAACTTCGGGTTTGAACTCACTCGGTTTCTTTTTCCTCTTTCCTCCCAGCCTGTCCCTGTGTTTGATATTTGAAGCTGTATATAACTCAAGAACCCACCTTGTGGTTTTATGTGGTATGGTATGTATTGTAGCCGAATCCCAAATTTAACTCACACTACAACTCAGATATACCAAAACAATGACTTTCTTCCCTTCCTTCCCTCCCTTCCTTCCTCCCCCACCCCCACACAAATTCTTTGTCACTAGTTAGGATATGGGTGTGCAGAATGCATTAAATGTTTAGTCTGACTCAAAACAGTCCAGTCTAATAATTTAATGAGTTTCTTTAAATCATGTTCAGTCTGTCTTTGTTTAAATGACTGGCCTCTTAGTCACCTTTTTCCTCCTTATTTTTACTTAAGATGTCCAGATGTATGAGGTGGATGTGTGTGGCTTGTTCCATATTGGAAGACAATTTCCATGAATCCATGTGAACTCAACATGGCGGTCAGGGATCAGGCAGGCAAGAAATCTGAAGAGTCAACACATAGAAATCAAGGGTGGCTCAGAGCCCCCCTCTGCCTGACCATACCATGTTACCAAGTGTGTTTTGGTTCAGGGGACTCTTCAAGGCAACCTCCTCTCAGAGCCTCCAATGGGGAGTGTGACAAGGGTGGGGCGGGACGAAGAATCCTCCTGGACCTTCAACATTGCCCTCACTTATCTCATGAAGCTTCCTCCTCCAGGCTGAAGATCACAGAGAAGAAAAACGGACATTTCACTCACCTCTTTCCTCTCTATTTACAACTGCCCCTAAGGGACAGAAAGAGGAAGGTTGCCACCCTCCATTCTTTAAAATCTATAATTTATGGTTTAGCCCCAGTCCTTCATATTCTTCAGGAAGACGTAAAGGTCTGACTTGCAAGCATATTGCCCTACTTCATAATCCTATTTTGAATGTTAGGAACTGTATATTACATTGGTCTATCTCTTTGCATTCCTTCTATATCAAATGCTAATTTTGTCTCCCCAAAATGAATGTGTTAGACAGATATTAGCGTGTTCTATATTAAAGATAATATTAGCCAAATTCTTTGCTCCTCCCTCTATTGAGAAGTGGAGTTTAATTTCCCTTCTTTGAATCTGGACTAGCCTTAGTGACTTTGTAGGCCAATAGAATGTAATAGAAATGATGTTTTGTGATTTCCCAGCTAGGTCTTAAGAATCCTTGCTTTTTTCTCCCCAGGCTCTTAGACTACTCACTCTGTAGGAAGCTGGGCACCATGTGAAAAATCTGATTTCCCTTCAGCTGCCATGGTGTGTGGAAGCCCAAGCTAGCCACATAGAGAGGGCCCTTAGAGGGAGAGAGATGCTTGGCCATCCCCAGCTTTTCCAGCCATCCCAACTCAGGCAACCAAATATGTGAGTGAAGAAGCCATCTTTGACATTTCAGCCCAAGCAGACGCGAGACAGAGAAGAACTGCAGAAGCCAGCTGACAACCAGAACCGAGGGATGGGCTACATCATGTGAGGGACCCAGTGCTAAATGGAAGTGTGGGGCCCCGTGTTCAAAATTGTTCAGAACTTCAAGATGGCGACAACAGAGAATTAAATCAGGCATGAAGACCTTCTGAGCACAGGGCCCTTTTATTACTGAGTCAACATAGGTCTCACACCTGTGATGCCAGACCTGCTCCAGATATATGGCCTGTTTGAAGCTATCCTAGTAATCTCCAGTTTTTTGAGCCACCCTAGTCATTTTAAATTGAGATGAATTGTCCTTGCTGTGCCCTGTCCAAATTCCTGATCCACGAAACTTAACATAATAAAATAGTTGTGGTTTTACACCACTGAGATTTGGTGTGGTTTGTTACATAACATTATATTAGATACAATTCCATTACAGAATAATATCTGTCCCAAAATGTTAACCTTTATATGTATTTAATTAATGAAATAAAAAATATTGTGAAACCAGTTGGTCTGGGTGAGTACCAACAACCACGGGCACACAGCAGAGCAGGTGACTGGCGGCATTAAGGCCATCGTGCACTTGGTGAACCAGTGGCAGCCCCAGGCCTGGGTTGTGGTGCTGGGCCTGCTTCCAAGGGGCCAGCATCCTAATCCACTTTATAAGAAAAACTGACTGGTGAATGAGCTGGTACGGGCAGCATTGGTTGGCCATCCGCGTGCCGACTTTCTAGATGCCGACCCTGGCTTTGTGCACTTAGATGGCACCATAAGCCATCATGACACGTGCGGTTACCTGCATCCAAGCCACTTGGGCTACACACTTGTCCGTCGGGCCCTACACTCCCTGCTTCTGCATCTGCTGGCCCAAGACCAAGGCCAGGGTCTTCCCTTGCCAGAGGTCACACCATAAGCATCCACCTTTCCGCAACATTAAATTCTCGTTCCTCAGTCAAAAAAAAATGAAACCAGTTTGTAGCAACCATTAAAATGTTAGGCTGTGTTACAACATTGGATGACCCTTGAAAACATTATGCTAAGTGAAAGAAGCTAGACACAAAAAGCCATGTATTGTATGACTCCATTTATATGCAATGTCCATGATAGGCAAATTCATAGAAAACGAAAACAGGCTACTGGTTACTTAGGGTTTGGAGAGGTTGCAGGGGAATGGGGCGTGACTGCTAATGGGTACTTACTGATTTTGGGGGTCATGAAAATGTTCTGAAATTGATCATTGCACAACTCTGAATATACTAAACACTATTAAATTGCACTGTTAAAAATAAATTTATGATATGTGAATTATATCTTAAGAAAGCCATTATTAAAAAAATATCAGGCAGGGGCCAGCCCGGTCGCGCAAGCAGTTAAGTGCGCGTGGTCCACTCTGGCGGCCTGGGGTTCGCCAGTTTGGATCCCGGGCGTGCACCGACGCACTGCTTGGCAAGCCGTGCTGTGGTGGCGTCCCATATAAAGTGGAGGAAGATGGGCGTGGATGTTAGCCCATGGCCAGTCTTCCTCAGCAAAAAAAAGGAGGATTGGCAGATGTTAGCTCAGGGCCGATCTTCCTCACAAAAATAAAAATAAAGAATCAGGCTGAGATGTATGAAGCCTGGGCTAACAGGTGAGAAATGAACATTAATATGTTTGCCCAAGAACTCTACTACTTTCTGTTCAGATCACATGCTTTCCTTAGCTTATTTGAGTGTCACTCAAGAATCAGCTCTGGTGCACGTACCCTACAAAGCCCTCCTGATCTTACTCTCACTCAACACCATGATCAAAATATGTTCCCTTTTGTGGATCTGCCGCAATTTGTGTATCCATTCACCATCTGGTGGACACTTGGGATGTCTCCAGTGGGAATAAAGCTACTATGAACATTCATATACAGGTCTTTGGGTACTCATACGTTTTCATTTTTTTTGAATGTGTCTAGGGGTGGAACTGCTGGGTCATATGGTGAGTATGTTTTAAGTTTATATAAAACTTCCATACTCATTTCCAAAGTGGCTGGATCACTCTGAGTTCCCATCAGCAATATATGAGAGTTCCAGTTTGCTCTACTTCCTTGTCAACACTTGGTATCACCAGTTTTTTAAATTTTAGTCATTCTAACAGGTGTGTAAAATCAGCTCAATGTGATTTTAACTTGCATTTCCCTGGTGACTGATGATGATGTTCTTGTTTGCCATTCATTTATCCTCTTCAGTGAAGTACCTTTTCAATTCTTCTGTCCATTTTTGCAAACTTTTCTTATTTTGGTGTTCTTTATATATTCTGGAAACAAGTTCTTTATCAGATGTTTATTTTGCAAATATTTTGTCTCAGTGTTTGGTTCACTTTTCATTTTCTTAGTAGTGTCTTTTGAAGAGCAAAAGGTCCAGAAGGTATAAGCAAACTGCTTGAACAAATAGCTCAGACCTCCAAGTGATGCAGTATCCCTCCATCAGCTCACATCTATGGCTATATGGGGGTCTTGAATGATCAAATGGAGGAGGAGGAGAAAGCCCGGTCTTGGGTTATGAATGATTTAGGTTGGTATCGTACAAGCCAAAAATGGGTGGTGGCTGCATTACAGCTTTACTCAGGAGTGGCACTTAAAGACAGTGGTGAGGGAAATCTCAATGGGCAGAGTGTTTGGGATGGTTTACCCAGTCATCCATTTTGTGGAGAAGTGACCTAAAGGTACAGTATACAACTAGAATATATTTTAAACCTTATGGGCGGTGGTAAATAGCCTACCTCTCTGGTCAGGATTCTAAAAGGAAAAAGACGGGAAGGTTGGAGACAAGGAGATCTGAGGTATGTTGGGAGACAATTGTCCATGGATCTCTCACGCTTCTTGTGAGCAGAGACACTCACAGCCCCTGCAAGGATGGAGGCAGCATCCTCCATGACATAGTATATTCATTCAATCAATGACCTTTTGTGATGCTGTGTCTTTAGTAGGAAGAATATATGGGTCCAGGAACTAAGGGATCCTCTCACTATCACTCCCAGTGGGGGACTGGGGGACTCTGTTCTTTCTGTCCCTAAAACTCTGGGTCTGTAGGATTAGAGGTCCTGATCCCAAAGTGGGTGTACTCTCACCTAGGGACACAGAAAGGGTTGCAGTGAACTACAGCTACCACCTTTGGTGTCCTTGTGTCCAGGGACCAATAGGCAAGAAAATGAGACAGCATCTTGTCAGGAGTGATTGACCCTGACCAGCAGAAGGAGTTGAGGCTGCTGTTAGAAAATGTAGCCAGGGAGGAATATGTGTGGAACTCAGATGACTCACTTGTGTGTGTCTTGTTACTCCTCTGTGCAATTATGATGTGAATGGGCAAGTGCAACAACCTCAACTTTAGAAGGGTATGGTTACCAGGTACTCAGACCCCTGAAGACTGAGGGTTTGGCTCACACTACCAGATACGCCACCAAGAGCACTTGAGGTGATACCTGAAGGCAAAGGGAATTTAAAATGGATACTGAGGAAGAGAGAGGAGGAGAACCAGATGTGGCCCTGAGACCAATGACATTAATGGAGGTCGAAGCTCACTATACTAACCATCTTCTTTTAATGTTTCCCACGGGAAGAGAGACCCACCAGAGTTCTGGATGAGCTGTTCCCATACTTGTGCTAAGAAATGGATCCACACAGAACAAAGGGGTAGACTATGGTAGAGATGGAAATCCTCTTCAAGAGAGGATTTATTACAAGGATTCCTGCTTTTGCCACTTCTATTCATCATAGTACTGGAAGTCTCAGCCAGAGCATTAAGGCAAGAAAAAAGAAATAAAAGGCGTTCAAATTAGAAGAGAGAAGTAAAATTACCTCTGTTCACAGATGATGTGACCTTATATGTAGAAAACCCTAAGGATTCTGTAAAAAAAAAAAAAAAACTATTAGAAAAATAAAGGAATTCAGAAAAGTTGCAGATACAAAATCAACATGCAAAAATCAGTTGTGTGTCTATACACTAAAAATGAACAGGTTGAAAAAGAATTGAAAAAACAATTTCATTTACATTAGCATCAAAAAAGAATAAAATACTTAGGAATAAACTTAACCAAGGAGGCAAAAGACTTGTACACTGAAAACTACAAAATCCTGCTGAAGGAAATTAAGGAAGACACAAGTAAATGGAGGGATACCCCATGTTCATGGGTAGGAAGACTTAATATTGTTAAGATGTCAATATTATCCAAAGTGATCTATAGATTCAACGCAATCTCTATCAAAAATCCCAATGATGTGTTTTGCAGAAACAAAAAATTAAAAAATCTATGCTAAAATTCATATGGAAACTGAAGGGACCCCAAATAGCCAAAACAATCTTGAAAAAGAAGAACAAAAGTTGGAGATCCTACATTTCCTGATGTCAAAACTTATTACAAAGCCACAGTTATCAAAACAGTATGGTATTGGTATAAAAACAGACATATAGACCAATGGAATATAACAGAAAATCCAGAAAAACCCTTGCACGTAGAGTCAAAAGATTTTCAACAAGGGTGCAAGCCCTTCAATGGGGAAAGAACAGTCTTTTCAACAAATAGTGTTGGGAAAACTGGATATCCACATGCAAAAGAATGAAATTAGACCCTTACCTTATACCATAAACAAAAATTAACTCAAAATGGATCAAAGACCTAAACATAAGAGCTAAAACCATTAAACTCTTAGAAGGAAACATAGGTGAAAAGCTTCCTGACATTGGATTTGGTAATGATTCTTTGGATATGACAGCAAAAGCACAGGCAACAAAAGAAAATAAATTAGATAAATTGGATTTCATTAAAATTAAAACTTTTGAGGGGCCTGCCCCCTGGCCCAGTGGTTAGTTCGGCATGCTCTGCTTTGGCTGCCTGGATTTGGTTCTTTGCTGTGGACCTATGCCATTTGTTGGTGGCCATGCTGTGGTGGTGACCCACATACAAAATAGAGGAAGATTGGCAACAGATGTTAGCTCAGGGCAAATCTTCCTTGCAAAAAAAAAAAAAAAATTAAAAAGACTTAAAAAGGAATAAAATTTTGACATGAGCTACAACATGGATGGACCTTGAGGTCATTATGCTAAGTGAAATAAGCCAGTCACCAAAAGACAAATACTATATGATTCCATTCATATGAGGAACCTAGAGTAGTCAAATTCATAGAAACAGAAAATAGAATGGTAGTTTTTAGAGGCTGGGGGAGGGGATAATGGGGAGTTAGCATTTACTAGGTACAGAATTTAAGTTGGGGGAGATGAAAAATTCAAGAAATGGATGGTGGTGATAGTTGAACAACAATGTGAATGTACTTAATGCCACTGAACTGTACACTTAAAAATGCTAAATTTTATATATATATACTTTTAACACATTAAAGAAAGAAAGAAAGGATTCACTGCCCAGTCATTAAGGGGTGTGTTTAGCCAACATTGTCCAGCTGTTAGCCCCTTCAGTGTTTGGATTGAGTTCACACTCTTTTCATGGTGTTCCCTACCAATGAATGTGGTCATTGTTAGAGTCAGCAGTACAAGCCATTTTTGCCTGATGTAGAATTCGTCTAACAGCCAATCTTTGCTCCAGAGCTCCCTATTGGGCTAGCAGTCTCTGTGGCCTGTGGTCAGGTTATAGTTTGATGGTCCTCCTACCCAATATTTCTCTTTTACTTTTTCTTAACAAGTATTACTCTCCAATAAACCTTTTGCACTCCTAACTCCATCTCATTATCTGTTCCCTGGGGAACCTAACCAGCACAACCTCCTTAGAGAGGCCTTCCGTGCTCCCCTGACAAGTCTACATAAACTAAGCCTCTTGCCCTAGTCCCCTCTTTTTCTCCCATCCTACAAATTTCTACTACATAATTATATTGGTTTTCTTTATATCTCTGATCACAATTAAAAATAATATATTCTTTGTTCATTTATTACTTGTTCCTTCCCCTGTAGCCATGATACTGTAAACTCCTAGATGATAGAGGCTATTTCCTTCTTGTTAAAACAGTGAACCTAAACATAGTATAGTATCTGAGATATGCTAGGCTAGTCACTCAGTAAATATTTGTTAAATGCATGTTGCATGAATGAAGGGAGTACGTGACTTTTCAAGGTCCTTCTCCATCCTAGAGAGAAAGTATAGCTTACTAGAAAGAAAAAGGGCTTTGGAGACAGGCTTGCATTCAGATTCCTTTCCTGTCCTTTCTTTCTGTGTATTAGTTTTTGCTGCATAACAAATCACCCCACAACTTGGTAACTTGAAACAGTATCTATTTATTTAGCTTATGGTTTTTAGGCTCAGCAGGATGGTCATCTCAGCTGGTCTCTGCTGAGTTCTCTCATGTATGTGTTTTCAGATGGTCATTTGTGTGGTGACTAGATGATTTAGAATGGCCTCCCTCACTTGTCTGGTGGTTGCAGGCTGGTGGTTGCAGGCTGGTGGTTGGGACAAAAGGGACAATGGACCACATATTGTTCATCATCCAGAAAGGTACCCTGGACTTGTTCTCAGAGCAGCATGATTCCAAAAGCAGCAAAAGGGCAAGCCCCAGTGCACTTCTCAAGCCTCTGCTTATCATATTTGTTAATGTCTCATCAGCTAAAGCAAGTCACATGGACAACTCAGATTTAAGAGTGGAGAAATAGTCTCCACTTCTTATGGGAAGATCTGCCATGTTACATTGCGGGGTATGGTTGCAGGGAGAGGAAGAATTTGTGGCCATTTTTACAATCTACCAGAGAGACCTTGGACCAGTTAGCCAACCTCAGTTTTCTTTTAAATAAAATGAGAATGATGAATACCTGTAATACCTTATAGGGTTATCGAAAGGCTTAAATGGAGCACCATAAGTAGAGGATCTCGTGTAGTAAATGCCTCATAGCAGGCATTCTATGACACCTGTCTACTAAGCTCCTAAGGATACAATGTTTTTCATCTTCATTGCATTTTTCCAGTGCTTACCACCATAGTAATTGCTCAGCAAGTGAATTCATTTTGTGATAGATTGTATAATTATTCCCAAATATTCCTGGACCCCTTCCATATAAAATGACTGTATATGCCTGCCCATTGCCATGTGACTTGTAGTGTTTCCCTTGGTAGGAGTATAAGTCCCTGCCCTATCATTAGGCTTAGCCATGTCACTTCCTTTGACGATAAAAAAGAGAGAGAGAGAGAGACGGAGATTACAGTATGCCAGTTCGTAGCAGAAGCTTTAAAAGCCATTACTGTTTCTCGCTAACTCAGTATTTTCCTCTGCCATGAGAATTTTGTGTCCAGATAGAGACTGTTCCTTCAGGCTGGTTCTTTTTTGTGTGTGTGAGGAAGATCAGCCCTGAGCTA
Source organism: Ceratotherium simum simum (assembly GCF_057802395.1). NCBI lineage: Eukaryota > Metazoa > Chordata > Mammalia > Perissodactyla > Rhinocerotidae > Ceratotherium > Ceratotherium simum. The sequence continues at coordinate 59,486,287 of NC_141909.1, read as the reverse complement.
ACATCCATGCCAATCCTCCTCTTTTTGCTGAGGAAGACTGGCCCTGGGCTAACATCTGTGCCTATCTTCCTCCACTTTATATGGGACGCCGCCACAGCATGGCCTGACAAGCGGTGCCTCGGTACGTGCCCGGCATCCGAACCCGGACCGCCAGCAGCAGAGCGTTTGCACTTAACCGCTACGCCATGGGGCCGGGCCCTCAGCCTGGTTCTTAGAATGAGAAGAAATATGGAGCAGAGCTGCAGCCAATCTGCAGTCCCTAATGTGTAACGTGAATAGAAATAAACTCAGTCATGTGCGGTATAACGACGTTTCAGTCAATGACAGACCGCATCTATGATGGTGGTCTCGTAAGATCATAATGGAGCTGAAAAATGTCTATCACCTGGTGACCTCGTACCCATTGTAACATCATAGTGCAAAACATTACTCACGTGTTTGTGGTGATGCTGGTGTAAACAAACCTACTGCACTGCCAGTCATATAAAAGTATAGGACATACCATTACGTACAGTACATAATACTTCATAAGTATTATGATAATAAACCACTATGTTACTGGTTATGTATTTACTACACTATACTTTTTATCATTATTTTAGAGTGTACTCTTTCTATTTCTAAAAGAAAGTTTACTGCAAAACAGTATGCCATGTTACGCTGGTGGCAGCCTCATCTTGTGTTTACCAGGTCTCTTGGTTGCATCCTTTCTCTTGTGCTTGATTTAATCTTGTGTTGTTTTGTTCATTGTGGCCCCTAAGCACACAAAATCCACAGCTAATGTTGCCACTAAGAAGCCATGTCAAGTGATTGACCTGGAAACAAAATTAAAAGTGATTAATTATGAAAGCGGAAAATCAGTCATGGTTATTGCTCCAGTCAAGCATGTCCCATTCCACCACAGCTACAATCTTGAAGAACAAGGACAAATGACAGAAGCCATTAAAGGATCTGCTTCATTGAGGGCAATAAGACTAACAAAAATTTGAAAAGGGCTTCTATCAGATGTGGAGAAACTTCTAATGACCTGGATTGAAGACCAGACCAGAAGTATATCCCTCTCAGCACCAGGACAAACATAGCCAAAGCAAAAAGTTTATTTGCAGTCTTGAAAGAAAAGGCTGGATCCTACTACCATGTTGAATTTCCTGGTAGCTCTGGGTGGTTTAAATGATTCAAGAATTGTTATTCATTACATAAGGTGAAAGTGAGTGGTGAATCTGTGAGTGCTGATGTGAAGGCAGCTGAAAAATTTTTGGAAACTCTAAATAAGCTGATTGTAGGGAAAAATTACTTGCAAGAGTAAATATTCAATACAGATGAGACCTCCCTATTCTGGAAACAGATGCCTGAAAAGACTTTCATCCATAAAGAGGCCAAATCAATGCTAAGTTTCAAGGCTTTTAAGGACAGGATAACAGTCTTGCTTGGGGGCAATGTTACAGGCTATGAACTGAAACACTTTGTGATCTGGCACGGTGAGAACCCCAGGGCCTTCAAGCATATCAATAAGCACACACTGCCAGTGTACCACAGGAGCTATAAAAAGTCATGGATGATGGAGCGCCTCTTCCCAGATGCCCTCCTGCATTGGTATGCGAGCCAAAGGGAGAAGTAGTGTTTGGAGAATAACATACCTTTCAAGATTTTGCTTATTGTTGTTAATGCTCCCCGCCATCCTCCTTTTATTGGTGATCTTCATACCAATATCAAAGGGGTGTTTCTCCCTCCAAACACCACCTCTTTGATCCAACCAATGGTTCAAGGACGTTGTTTTAACTGGGGAAAAAGGGGTCAGATTGGTCAAAGAAATAGCGTCTTTCCTGCCCAAAGGACCACTCAGAGCAAATATCTAATAAATAAGCAATGATTGTTTATTAATAGAGGTATACAAAATTAGGCTGAGACAGCTACAGCGAAAGAAAATCAGTAAAATATGAGAATATAAGAATGGGAAATGAAAGTGACATCAAACCGGGTACTCACAACATCCACGCCTTTTAGCCGGGGGAGTCCCAACAGCATGGCCAGGCGGGGAGTGCCGGTTGAGAGAAAAGATCCTGGGCAAGGCATCCCCTCCACAGGTGAGACTCTTGCCCAGGCAATGCTAAGCAAGAGTTTTTATTTAGGATTTCATTGAGGGCCCATATGGGAACATCTGGTGTTTCTTTTCTTTAGGTGTTAGGTGTTACCTAGTGTGTACGTGCACCGTGACTCCTGGTGATTGCCTGGAGCCGACACCGATGGCCAGTCTGTGCCTGCTCCCGATGTTCCTAGAGTCTTGAGACATAAACAATTGCAGTTTGTATTGTGGGAGAAGGGCCAGTTCCCATCACAAGCAACTGCTTTGTATTTCTTTAGTGCAGATGGTTTCTGAGGGTCACAGAGTGGCCATCATGGCTTCACTCATGTCAATTCATGTTTGGCGGTGGCCTCTCCATTACCCATAGGAAACCAGCCGCACAGCCAGTGAACTTCGTACACAATTAAGAGCATAAATCCCATAAAGAGTATACCCAGAAGTACTGCAAGTAGTAAACCGTCTCAAAACAATGATCCTACATTTTAGGGTAACCAGTTAAATAAACCCTTAGAATAAGAAATATTATCTATTTGATTTTGTAGATCCTTAATCACACATTTTATAGCTGGGATTTCATCAGAAACATTAAAACAACACATCCCGGGTATTTGGGTACAGGATAATTTGTGCAATAGGAACAGATAATCTAAAGCAGCCCATTGAATTAGGGCTGCTGCTTTGTTTTTTTACAAATTTTTATTTATTTATATATTTTTTTGTGAGGAAGATCAGCCCTGAGCTAACATCTATGCCGATCCTCCTTTTTTTGCTGAGGAAGACTGGCCCTGAGCTAACATCCATGCCCATCTTCCTCCACTTTATGTGGGACGCTGCCACAGCATAGCTCGACAAGTGGTGTGTCAGTGCACACCCGGGATCTGAACCCCAGCCACCAGCAGCGGAGCGCGTACACAATGCCACGGGGCCGGTTCCTAGGGCTTCTTTTCTTATCTCTTGTAATTCTTTTGAAATGGCAAATAGAGCTTTAACAGTATCATTCATCACATGCGTTAATAAACAGGATAAATATTTTATCTGTTGATAAATTAGAATTAAGCATCAGATAAGCCTTATTCCTAATAAATTGGCTTGGGAGCAAACTACTGGGATCGTCACTATTAGGTAAGCAAAAGGAGGTAACATTTAGCACATTTTTAGCCAAATGCATCCATATATTGGAATTTCCTAAGGCCCTTGTGGCATTTGGTAACATGCTAACAAATTGAGATTGATTCAAATAAGGGGTACCTGGCTTTCCTTTCTTCCATTTAATACAGGCATATGTACCTCCACTACGTAGAGTAGCAGTAGGCAACACGATAGAATAATTAGTATTGAGACGATGAGATTGATCTGAAATGTTACGATAAAGGGAAGTAAACATCCATTTATGTGACCAAATAGTTTGTCCATTCGGGGTCCAGGTTATTGGTCCAATTGGTGTGGAACAGTTGGTCCAACACTGCAGATGTAGAGGGTCCCCCACGGTGACGTTCGTTGGAGCTTGCATCCTCGGGAAGCAGGAGGTGACTATAGGCATCGTGGAGATTAGACAGTGCATCAGCAACATCATCTATTCATGTAAAGAGATAGCATGTTCAGGAACATGATATAACTTGGTATCTTGTGGATACCAATGTTATAATAATAACATTATTGTTACTGTGGCAGTAGGTCCCTGTGCCGTTATTTCAGCAACTTTGGGAGACGTATTCGGGGGATATGTCACCCAAACTTTGGCTCCAGGTTTCTATTCATCTGTAGATCCAAATCCCTGTAATCCTCTTTTTGTTAATATTGTAGGGGGATTCCCCTTTTCTATTTTTGGATTCAATAAAGGGAGTACTAGTAATTGTCCAATTCTGTCCCCTTGATTTAGGACAATATCAGTAGTGCTGGTATTTAACAAGATAAATTTTAATTCTCCTTGATAATTAGGATCTGTTACTCCTCCCAGAACATCTATCCCCTTGATAGCCAAGCCTTAATCTTCCTTGCAATAGCCCAAACGTGTTGGGCCAGAATTGTATCCCTATTTCAGTGGAGATAAGTTTTTGTCCCCCTGGTGGTATATGAATCATAGCAATAGTTGTTAAATCTAATCCTGCAGCCCTGGCCATGGCCCTGGGTGGGGCTATGGCCCTATCCAAAAAGGGCCAATATTTTAAGGTAACAACTCCTTGTGATCTGGCTTTTATTTGTGCGGGTAGGGTGGGGGGGAGGATAATAATCGTAACAGGGGAGTGTCATTTGGCCCTATAGGCCTATTATTTAATCTATTTAAGGCTGTAATAAGATGAGTATGCCAATCTCAGAGGGACCCATTGCCCAATTTATGTAGTTGTTGTCTTAGGAGCCTGTTCATTCATTCAATAAGACCAGCAGCTTGAGGGTAATAGGGTGTATGATATATCCAATCAATATAATTTTTTTTTGCATATGTTTTTACCAACTTACCTGTAAAGTGGGAACCATTGTCACTTTGTATTTGTTGGGGGGTACTGTAATATTGACGAATCAAATTTAAGAGTTTTATAGTATTTTGTTGAGTAGCTGCATGAATGGGATGGCTATTAAATATCCAGAAAAGGTATCAACAGAAGTACAAATATATGTACAGCCTCGTGATCTCGAAAGAGGTCCAATATAATCTATTTGCCAAATTTGAGCAGGGAAGTTTCCCCGTTTGATTTGCCCGCGATATGGATGTGGAATTTCTCTTCTGTTAAGCTGTTGACAGATAGTACAATTTTTATGGCAGAAGTGATATCATCATGTGTGACAAGGATTCCCCTCTGTATTGCCCACCTGTATGACGTTTGTTCCCCCAAATGTCCACTTTTCTTGTGGACCCATCTCACCAATCCTGGATTGGTGGCTGTGGAGCATATTTGTACCAGCTGATCCACTTGAGCGTTACATTTTTTTTCTGTTGAGATCAAGGGGCTATGAACATCAACGTGGAAAACAGTTATTACAGTAGTTTGACTCCAAGTCCATATATCCTCCCATAAAGGTTGCCCCCAAAAACTTTCATCCTTTTCATATCTATTTTGTTTGTTTCCAATAATTATATTTAGATTGCCTACAAAAACCTTATGAGACATCAGACAGAAACAGTTATTATTCTATTATTACTTTTGTTGACAAATTTTGCAAGCGAGATAACATAAGCTTATTTGACCAGTAAACCCAGGCTGTATGTCTGCATCATATTTAATGTTGATAACTCTGAAAACATATTTATTTTAAGTAAACCAACAAACTTAAATAAGCTTTTATTTACCAAAGATCATTTTATATCATGTTAACTTGAAAGACATCTGGGCTAGCTCTATTACATTTAGAAATAACTTATAAAAGTGTTTATTCCAAGCCAATTAAACAGAGCTTCTTTAGAAATTGTACCATCCAGAGGCAGACAAATACATATAGAGACAGATAAACACAAACAGAGTTCTTCAAAATTTTAGCCAGGTCTCAGGTACAAAACTCACAGGAATAGTTAGATCCAAACCATTTTTCTAGCAGGTAGATCTGCTCAGATGGCCAAAAATATTTACTAAATATTCTTTCCTTTTTGCTGTAAGCCTTTTTACAGCTGTTTTTGAAATAACTTTGTCTTTTAGAAGTTTCTGTATATTAATTAAAGATTGCATCCCATCATGAGAGGTTTCGAATCCTCTCTTTTAAGGGTGACCCTTAAGGTGAACTCATCTGAAATACAGCTTCCCCAGAATGGCCATTACAATTCCAAATTATCTCAAAAGTTACTTATTTTTACTTGTTTAACTTTAGATGAGGAGTTTTGGGGGAGTTGAAGTGGGGAAGCTCAGCAAGAGAGGAGAGAGGAGTAGCAGATTCGGCTTCTGCTGCTGGCATGTTTAATTACTTAATTATTTTCTTTTAAAGAGGCAGTACAGCATTCCTGATTTCGTTTAGAGCCTCAAAAGATTAAAATAGGCTTCCCATTGGTTGTTTAACTTTGTAGCTGGCCTTTTCTAATTCCATAAGAGTCGGTAACATCTACTTGTATTTTTATTGGCCCTTCTTTTACAGGCCATGAATCTAATGTCATTGGTATGGCCTGTTTGGCAGCTTCAAAGGCCTCTTGTTGCATTAAACCTCATTCAAAATCATATTTTTTCCTGGTTACTTTATATAGAGGTGCTAGCAAAGGGCTCAGATGAGGAATGTGTGCTCTCCAAAATCCAAACAATCCAATAAATTTTTGTGCCTCTTTTTTATTACAGGGGGCTGCAAAATCCAATATTTTTTTGGTGGGCTTTAGGTAAAATTTCATGTTGTCCTGCCTTCCATAATATACCTAAAAACATCACTGTAGTTGCTGGTCCTTGTATTTTATAAGGATTAGTTTCCCATCCATCAAGCTTTAATGTCTCTATTATTTTGATTAATTGTTCCTGTATATTTTCTTCTGCTTATCCTTGCAATAAGATATCATCTATATAGTGGATCATTTGAACTCTGGACCTTATCTCTGTCCTCCATGGCTCGCCAGTAGGCAGTCAACAGACACCATCCCCGTCGTGCCAGGAAAGAAACATTGTCTTTCCCTTTTCTTTCTACTGATTGTAGTGCCTTAGCCACATCCAAAGGTTCATACCGGTGAAGCCGGACATCCCAAGACTCACATAGACCCGATCTACGAGCCTATTCAGCAGCCAAAACACAAAGAGGGGGCTCTTCCCATCCGGGTATCTCAACAGGCATTGTTGTCACATTGGCACATTTGAACAGGAAAGCCATTTCTTCACCGAATTCTGCTCACAGCGCTAATTATGTTTTAAACAGGGAAAAGGGGTCAGATCGGTCAAAGAATAGCATCTTTCCTGCCCAAAGGACCACTCAGAGCAAATATCTAATAAGTAAGCAATGATCGTTTATTAATAGAGGTATACAAAATTAGGCTGAAACAGCTACAGCGAAAGAAAACCAGTAAAATACGAGAATACAAGAATGCGAAATGAAAGTGACATCAAACCAGGTACTCACAACATCCACGCCTTTTAGCCGGGGGAGTCCCAACAGCACGGCCAGGCGGGGAGTGCCGGTTGAGAGAAAAGATCTTGGGCAAGGCGTTCCCTCCACAGGTGAGACTCTCGCCCAGGCAATGCTAAGCAAGGGTTTTTATTTAGGATTTCATTGAGGGCCCATATGGGAACATCTGGTGTTTCTTTTCTTTAGATGTTAGGTGTTACCTAGTGTGTACGTGCACCATGACTCCCAGTGATTGCCCGGAGCCAACACAGATGGCCAGTCTGTGCCTGCTCCCGATGTTCCTAGAGTCTTGAGATGTAAACAATTGCAGTTTGTGTTGCAGGAGAAGGGCCAGTTCTCATAACAAGCCACTGTTTTGTATTTTTTCAGTGCAGATGGTTTTTGAGGGTCATGGAGTGGCCATCATGGCTTCACTCATGTCAATTCAGACTTATAGCAGCTTTTAAGGCCTACTGCTTGGTGAGGACCTTTACCTAGGCTATTGCTGCCGCTGAGAAGACACTGATGCAATTCTGGAAGGATTACAACATCTGTGACTGCATCAAGAACCTTGCTTGGGCTTGGGGTGATGTCACCAAGGAGTGTATGAATGGCATCTGGAAGAAGACACTCAGGAGGTTCATCCGTGACTTCAAAGGATTTGCCAAGGATGAGGAGGTCGCAAAAATCAACAAGGCTGTGGCTGAGATGGCAAACAACTTTAACCTGGGTGTGGATGAGGATGACATTGAGGAGCTTCTAGAAGTGGTTCCTGAGGAATTGACTATTGAGGAGTTGTTCGAACTGGAACAGGAACACACAGCTAAAGAAGAGGCAAGAGAAAAGGAAATTGCAGAAGAAAAAGAAGAACCTCCAAGAAAATTTACAGTGAAGGGTTTAGCAGAAGTTTTTACAGACCTTACAAGTTCCTTAAAAAGTTTGAAAACATGGACCCCAATACTGAAAGGTTTTCAGTCATAGAGAGGAATGTTCATGGTGCATTATCTGCTTACAAGAAAACCTATGATGAAAAAAAGAAACAAACCAAGCAAACCATCATGGATGTATTTCTGAAAAGAGTGACACCTCCTCCAGAAGATTCTCAGGCAGGCCCTTCAGAAGGCACTCCAGAAGAAGGCATTGTTATTGTAGGAGATGACAACTCCATGCATGTTATTGCCCCTGAAGACCTTTTAGTGGGACAAGATGTGGAGGTGGAAGACAGTGATATTGATGATTCCGACCCTGTGTAGGCCTAGGCTAATATATGTGTTTGTGTCTCAGTTTTTAACAAAACAAGTTTAAAAAGTAAAAGAAATAAAAAATTTTAAAAATAGAAAAAAACCTTATAGAATAAGGATATAAAGAAAGAAAATATTTTTGTACATCTGTACAATATGTTTGTGTTTTAAGCTGTTATTACAAAAGAGTCAGAAAGTTTAAAAAAGTAAAAAGTTTATAAACAAAAAAGTTACAGTAAGCTAAGGTTAATTTATTATTGGAGAAAGAAAAATATTTTTTTCTAAATTTAGAGTCACCTAAGTGTACAGTGTTTATAAAGACCACGGTAGTGTATAGTAATGTCCTAGGCCTTCACATTCACTCACCACTCACTCACTGACTCACCCATAGCAGCTTCCATCCTGCAAGCTCCATTCATGGTAAGTGCCCTATACAGGTGTGCCAGTTTTTCTCTTTTATACCATATTTTTACTGTACCTTTTCTGTGTTTAGATATCTTTAGATACACGTATACTTACCAATGTGTTACAGTTGCCTACAGTATTCAGTCCAGTAACATGCTGTACAGGTTTGTAGCCTAGGAGCAATAGGCTATACCATATAGCCTAGGAGTGTAGTAGGCTATACCATCTATAGTACACCCTATGATGTTGATACAACCACAAAATCACCTAATGATGCATTCCTCAGAATGTATCCCTGTCATTAAACGACGCATGACTATATTGTAATCCACTGAAATTTTGGGGGCTGTTTGTTGTTGTAGCATAATCTAGCTAAAACAGACTAATACACAGTTCAAGTTCTCAGTTGTATTGAAATAAAGGATACATGCTTGTAGATACTTCAGGTAAGGGAATATTCTGTTTAATTTTAAAATTTCCCATCTAGTTTCAAACTAGTATCTTTCTGAGACTATTTGACAATAGCTATTTAGTTATTTCCACTTTAGTAGCTTGTCATGCTGATTTCCTAAAATGTGCGTCTCTCTCCTATTATCGGGCAAGCTTTCTTGCAGCCTTGAATTTTCCTTTAATGAACTGTAGAGGGTGTTTCGTGATATGTATTGACATTAAGTCACACAGCTGGTGGTGTGCGTGTTGTTTGCTTTCCTCACAACTTTCATTTTATTAAATTTACTGTGTATTGATTCTTCACAATTACTGCACCACTGCTGAAATTTCTAGAGATAATTTCTTTTGAAGCCTTATAATCCTTTTAGTTTGCAACTAATTTTGCTAAAAATACATATTCTTGGCTTGTGAGGAATTTAGAAGAGGCACATTTTTCTAAAAAAATTCAAAGTCACATATATTCAATACAGAAAATGCAGACATGAAGAAATGTATGAAGAAGAAAAAACAAGTCTACCAGCCAGAGATAATTACTGTTAACATTATGTTGTATTTCTTTCCAACCCTTCTCCTAAGACACCACTAGAAAATTAATAAGCATCTTATCTATCTACTACTCCTTCTTCCTTCATGTAAAGCATAGAATAAAATTAACTGGGGCCTGAATTTCCACCTTTGAATTCAGGTGAATACCAGTTATACCTCTTTCTAACAGAAACTCTGTCTCTCTCCCCTCCCTCCATTTTTCCTTTCCTCATTCTCTCTCCCTCCCTCTTTCTTTCCTCTATTTCAGCTACTGTTCAGCCTCTACTGTAGTAATTGAGAACTCACTCCATTTCTGGAACAATGACTTTGGAAGTCAGTGGACAAGGGCACTTTCCAAAGCTTCTCTTGAGGGCATAGACTTTCAGTCTACTTTGTGCTCTCTATCCACCTTTAAAGTGTCTATCACTGGTTTTCTTACCCATTTCCCTTCCATACTACAACCCCAGCAAGAGGAAATTTATTCCCACTCTTAACAAATGTATTTCAAGGACTTGCTATCTGCTGGGGCCCTGGGGATACAATGGTCAACCAGACATCTAGTCCCTGCCTTCATGCAGCTTTCAATCTATTGATAAAACACAGCCTTAGAGAGCCACTAATCTCAGTTTTCTCTTAAATTAATAAATATTCATTTACTCTATGGTACCCTTGGCTAACCCGTAATCAGCCCTTCTCCGCCCTCCCTTCATCTCCTCATCTTAAGTGAAATCGGACTCTTTCTGAGGTCAGCACTTTCCCAGCCAAGTTCGCAGCTAGCCCAAAGGGTGCATTTGACAAATTTGAAAGGCATACCTTTGTGGCTGATACAGTCCATTAGGGCACAGCTTAAGGCATGATTCTTCTAATGTGTCCCTTTCTCTAGGTTCACTGTTGGCTGTTTATGCTCTTATATCCACTTACCTCAGGAACCAGCACTAGATTTTGTGACCTTCTTGCTTTCCACTGCACTTCTTCCAGACCATTACTCCCTCACTCTCTTGCAAAAAATTCTCCTTTACTAAGGGTCATGTCTTTTGACCAGCTGTCCTATCCCTCTCCACTTCCCTGTCATTTACCCACCTCGTGGTTATACTCCGTCATTCAATAAAGACTTTGATGCTTGGCTCACAGCCTTCTCTATGAAGTGTGCCATCACCCTCCATGGATGACCCTCAAAAACTCTGTGACTTCCTCATCCCTAATGGCCGCCTCTTCACTTCTGCCACCTACTCCCACAGCCACACCCTAGATCTTGTCATCATTTGAAACCATTCATCTCCAAAATAACGAATTTAAGCATTTTGATCTGTAACTGTGTCCTCCCCACCTCAGAGGCCTAGCTACGTTCCAACACTGGGAAGATGAAACCTGGGAGTGGGTAGGGTGTGGGTTGCCAAATGCTAACCAGGAGCAGTTGCCCAGGGAGTAATGGGTAAGAGAGGGAACAGAATGTGTGCTGGCATGGTGCCACAACCTTTAATTGCAACATACCTTGAGCTGCAAGAATTTCAGTGAGTCTCCAGAGAGACTGTGGGGCGTATGCTAATGACTGATGGAAGAGCGACAGCGCTACTAAAAACACACCACCCTTTGACCACGTTATCGCTATCTCTTGACTCTCACTGCCTTGCTTTCATGCTGCTTCCTCTAATATCATTTCGTCATACTTTTAATATCTTGAATATTGTTGAAAAGATTCTATGTTTGAAAAATGTGTTCAGAGGTAGCTCCACCATCCTCCTATCCTCCAGCCATGCTCCTTTCTTTCCTTCCAGCCTCCTGTTGAACCACTCTCACTACAGTTTTTTTTCAGTCTCCTTGGGAACTCTAGTCCACTGACACCTCTCTCTTTTGTGCAATCCATCAGGCTTCTCCTCTTGGATACCTTAATCCTTTATTTCAATAGCACTCTTACCAATTACCCTAAACTCCTTTGACCCACTGGCATGTCCTCATCACAATTTGGCAAAACCCCAACCCTGAATGAAACCAACTGTGTGCTTTCTCTGTGGTTGCCCCTGAGCCTCCAAGCCTGCTGGAGAAAATCACACAAGAGGCAGATTGCCGTCAGTATATAGTCACCATCAGCAACCTCAGGTGGGTTCTTCTCAACAATCCTGCTACATTCCTCAGCTGACTTGTTTCCTGTACTCTATAATGAAAATTCAGACCCTTTCCAATCTTTTCAAATCTCTGACTCTCTCACTTGCTGCCTTATTTCTAGTAGAGAACTAGAAAATCCAGGCTTTTAGACAGGACCTCATTCAATTTTCTGGTACAAAATCTGCCACCTACCTACTTCTGCATCTACTTTCTTCATTTTCCCCCTTGTGGCCTCAGAGGAGGTGGTCCTTTTCTCACCCAAGGCCAATCCCTCCACAAGGGTTGTAGGATGCTCTCTATCCTCTCCAGAAGTGTGCTTTGTTATGTAATCATTTTTCTCTCCTGTATATTATTTAACCTCTCCTTCTCACCAGAATTGTTCCCATCAAGTCTAAATAATACTCAGATCTTTTACATCTAAAACCAAATAAATAAACAAACACAAACAGAAAATAAAAAGAATAAACAGTCTAGGTTATGGTCCTTTTTAACTGATGTCATTGAATTGTGCTCCTCATCTGCAAAACACACATTTTAGTTTTAGTTATTTATTCATTAGTATGGGTAGTTGGCTCATGTCTGCTCCCCCAGTAGAGTGTAAGCCACTTGAGAGGTGATGCTCTGTTGATTTTTGCTTTCCATTGTATCCCCAGGTGCCTAGACCCACAGGTCCTAGAACGGAGTTGACATTCAATCAATAGTTATATTTTTGTTGAATTCCTTCATCCATTCAACACTTAATTTCCTACCAGCTGCCAGGCACTGAGTTAGCACCCAAGATCAAGAGTATAGCCCTTGTCTTCAAGGAGCTCAAGACCAGTGAGGAAAAGAAATCAAACACTCCCGTGATTTCAATATAATATGGTATGTGCTATGAAAAAGCATACGAAGCACAGCAGCTTCTGCCTCAGCCTGGGTGGGAGTGGGGAGTGATGAAAGGCAGGTAGAGGCAGTTGGGAAAGTGTCCCAAGAAGAGTTGCCCATTGCATTGAGTCCTAAAAGCCAACTAGGAGGCAGTTTCTCAGTGAGTGATGGGTAAAGAGGGAACAGCATGTGCACTGGCTCGGTGCCGCAACCTTTAATTGCAACATGCCTTTAACTTCAAGTAGTTCAGTGAGTCTACAGAGCATGTAAGGATGTGGAGCAAGCTGGGAGATGAAGAGGTTTTGTATGCCAAGGAACCGCTGAAGGTCTTTATATTTGGAAACACAACTGCACCTCTGAAACTTTTGTAGTGCTGCATTTACGTTGGTAACTCTGGTCACACTGTGGAGGATGGGCTGAAGGGTGGTGGGAGCCTCTGGGGACAACCCTTTGCGTTCCCCTTTCACTTGAATGTTTCTTTTGCAACCTTGGAGCAATACCCAAGAATTGAGGGAGGAGAGGTCAGACCAGGGGCCCATCTAGGATGACTGCCCTTCTTGTTACTGCCCTGCAGTCTTATAGACACAGCCTTTGTGGAATTTTTACCCCATCTTCACTTGTCTATCTAAGACATGATCTTCCTGTTTCTCTCTTTTATAGAGCAGACTGAAACAGTGTGCTAATGAAAAGCTAGGCATCTCCAGAACAGGAACGAGATGGCCTCTTTAGGCACAGAGTCTACTTAGGGTCTACAAGTCTGGTTGATCCTTAACTGGCAACATTAGAATAGCTTCTCTCCAGGCCGGACTCTTAAATCTTTAGCTTGCTGTCTTTAAAATTTATTAAAATCTCAAATGAGAGATAAATGATGTTCCAGGTTAACAGATTAAAAGACGTACATTCAATTCACCTGCTAATACAGTTTCCAAATTATATCCCTGCATTGGCCTGGGTACTTGGATTATTTGTGTATTATTCTCACCACCTCCCCCACCTTTGTTTATTTTTCTGTTTTGTTTTTGTTTTGTAAACTGAATTGACCTTTGAATTGAGAGGTACGAGAAGCAGCTCTATGGGAGTATTAATACTATACTTACTCTAAGGGTATTGTCAAAAATGCTTTTCAATATCTCATGCAGTGTCCTTGTAAAGATCCCTGGAAGAAATTCTTGCCTGATCTTAATATCAAGAATAAAGGCCCTGAGCAATGTCCTGTTTATATATCTAAATATCAAATTATGTAACTAACCACTTGCCTATAAAAAGGCTTAAGGACCTGGTTTGTGGCCATTGTTAGTATGGATGATTATTGCCAACGTACTCTCAGTGCTGTTTCTGACCCCATGTTATCTTTCCACTCCTCATTTTTCTGTCTTCTTACATTTCACTTTAAGGTGAGAGAGTAAGTCAGGAAGCATGTGGGAGAAGAATATTCTAGGCAGAAGTAACAGTTGTAAAAAACCTGAGGCAAAACATGCCTGATGTGTTCCAGGAAGAGCACAGAGGCCAGTGTGCTTGAGGTGGAAAAAGTAAGAAAGAGTAACAGGAGATGAAGTCTTATTGGTTATCAGGTCTAAACCTATGGCTATGCAGGCCATTTTGAAGAACTTTGCTTCTTACTCCACCCTGACACGATCTAACGTGTTTTCATAGGATCACTGGCTTTTGAGAGCAAGAGTGGAGCTGGGAGGCCAGTTAGGAGGCTGTTGCAATAATGCAGGTGAGAGCTTATTGTGGCTTGGACAACAGTGGCATTAATGGAAGGATTGAGAAGTGGTTGGATTCTAGATATATTTTGAAGTTAGAGTCAACAGAATTTGCGGATGGATTGGATGTACAAGAAAGTATGGGATGTGAGCAATGGAAAAATATAGTTAACATTTACTTTCAGGTTTGGGAAGGAAATTCAGGAGTTAAGTTTTGGACGTGGTAAGTTTGAAATATCTACTATACATGGAAGTGGAGATGCTGAATGGGTGGTGAACAGGTGCTGAATATATGAGTTTGCAGTTCCGGGGCAAGAAAGCTGAGTTGGAGAGACAGATGTGGGCATCATGAGCATACTGATTGTATTTAAAACTAGGAGACTGAATGAGATCACCAAGGACGTGAGTGCATTTAGAAAAAGGAAATGGTACAAAACCTGAGTTTGGGGAGATGTGGAGAAACCAACAAAGGAAACTAAGGAAATACTAGAAAAATGGGAGGAAAACCAGGAGAGTGTAGTGTTCCAGAAAGCAACTACAGAATGCCTTTCAAAGAGACTGATCAAATACTTCTGGTAGGTCCAGTAAAAAGAGTACTGAGAAGTGACCCTTTGATTTAGCAATGTGGAGGTCAAAGGTGATCTTTGTCAATGAAATGTTGAAGGGTTTGAAGGATCCCTTTTGTGAGTATTAAAATCATGAAGAATTATCACAGGATTAGTACTGGGGAGAGGAACAGTGAACCAGGAGCTAAAATCTTGAAAAAATGAGGGCAAAACTAAGCTATTGTAACAATGAAGTGGCTTAAAGAACAAAGAAGTTTGTTTCTTTCTCACATAACAGTCCTGTTGTAAAACATTTGGTTGGTGGGGTTAGCTCTCATGCTGGGGTCATCTAGGGACACAGGTTGCTCACAAGCAGTTGTTCTGTCACCTCCTGGGGCATCGTCATGGCCTATATAGAATAGCACCAAGCAGTCTGCTGAGATGTCCTCTGCTTACCACGTGCTATCTTCATGGTGGCAATTTTTGTTATGTACTTCCTTCCCTTTGGAGAAAATCTCCAAAAATTTCAACCCCATTCACGGGCCAGTTTCTGCAGTTGCTTATCCTCTCTGTATGTGAAGGTTCCTGTTAAATTCAGCACAACGTGAGGGTTGGTGGTGGGGATCAACAGCGGACAGGCTATAGACATATTAGGGAGAAAAAAGAGAAGCAGATCTCTGTTCCATGTTGGGCAGAGAGGAAATGTGGTATTGCAGGAAAAATTCTGCACTTGGGATCAGAAAGTCTTGTTTTGAATGCTAACTCCATCACTTAGTAGCTAAGATGCTGAGCTTGTCATTTCAGTCAGCTCAAAGGATATTTCCTTATGCATGTGAAAAATCCTACTACCAGCTTTACCTACCACCTGGAGAGGGCATTGTGAGGGTCAAATGAGGTAATACATGAGAAATTATGTTGTAAGTTGCTACGTAAAAACAAATTCTTATGTTCTTAGTTGTTATCATTTATGGCTTTACTAGTTTCTTTCTTTCTCGGTGTTTAGCGGTTCTCAAATTTGATCCAAGGGGGTTGCAAGACCCTTTCAGGGGATCCATGAGGCAAAATTATTTTCATAAAAATATAAAGACATTTTTTATTTGTTTGTTTTTACCTTGTATTGATATCTGCACTGATGATCAAAAGCAATGGTGGGTAAAAAATGCTAGAACTTAGCAAGAATCAAGGCCATGGCACCAAACCGTTGAATTCTTCACCACAATGCACATGCTATTAAAAAAAAAAGCACAAGCCAGTTTTACTTAAGAATGTTCTTGGTGAAGCAGCAAAATTATTATTTCGTTAAAATGCAACACATGAGTATAGGTCTTCTTCGTATTTTGTGTGATGAAATGGGATGTGTTCATGAAGTGCTTTTTGCAGCAATAGAAGGATGATGCTTGTCTTGAGAACAATTGTGTGATTAAGTCGTGAGCTGAACTAGCTGCTTTTTTTCATGGATCACCATTTTTACTTCGAAAAAGGACTGATAGACAAACTGTGGTTTTCAGATGTGGATATTTGGTAGACATTGTCTCAAAAATGAACAAAGTCAGGGGCCAGGCCGGTGGCACAAGCGGTTAAGTGCGAGCGCTCTGCTGCGGCGGCCTGGGGTTCGCTGGTTCGGATCCCGGGTGCACACGGACGCACACTTGGCAAGCCATGCTGTGGTGGCGTCCCATATAAAGTGGAGGAAGATGGGCATGGATGTTAGCCCAGGGCCACTCTTCCTCAGCAAAAAGAGGAGGATTGGCAGATGTTAGCTCAGGGCCGATCTTCCTCACAAAAAAAAAAAAAATGAACAAAGTAAGCCTGTCACTTCAAGGTAAATAAATGACACTATTTTTTGCTAAAATGGTACAATTCAAGCTTTCAAGTGAAAATTAGAATTTTGAAAATTTGTTATTTACCACCCTGAACTGGACAGCTTCCCAGTACTTGAAGGCTTTTTTGGTGAAATAAGTGGTGATATTAACAAATGTCATTGTAAAAATACTTCAACAAATTGCTCCAAAGACTATTTCAAGGAATATGTCAACATTTGGAATTGCTACATAACTCAGTGAACCAATACTTTATTCAAATGATCAATATATGCTGGTAAAAAATCATGCATGGATGAAGATTCATTCAGCATTCATGGTAGACCAATGGATTTCAAAGTAACAGGATGAAAAGTTCATTGATATGGTTTCAGATTCCACACTGCAGCAAATCTTTAACTACCACTGGTTGAGTTTTAGTATAGTATCAAAGACAAATATCCATAATTATCTAAAAAGGCTAATAAAATACTCCCTTCTTTCCCAACTGCGTATCTGTACATATTTTTCTTCATATACTTCAACCAAAACACATATTGCAACAGACTGAATGCAGAAGCAGATATGAGAATCTTGCTGTCTTCTATTAAGCCAGATATTAAAGAGATTTGCAAAAATGTAAAACAATACCACTCTTCTCACTAACATTTTTTTGTTTTGGAAATAACTATTTTTCATAAATAATTATTATTTATAGTATATTATGCATGTTAATATGTAATAGGTTATGATAGTTATTTTTAATGTAAATAAGTCTAGATTTTCTCAGTTAAATTACAATTAAGATGGTAAATATTGATAAATATAACCACATAAACAAAAGCTCTTTGGGATCCTCAACAACTTTAAGGGTGTAAAAGCAATCTGAGATCAAAAAGTTTGAGAATTGCTGGCTTAGTCTGCTTTGCATATCTAGCCTAGATACTTATAAGGATTGTAACCTTACCTCCTTTGGAATTCTTAATGTTTACCAGGACCCAAGCCAAGGAGTGACAGCTCACACCAGCTGGCACTGTTACTATTCATAGAAGATAGAGTGGAGATTGGAGCCTTTTCCTTCAATTCTGTATCCTTCACTTAAGGTGCTGTGGGCTAAAGAGTACAATGGCCAGTGATCATGGCCTGTAGCCAAAGGGAGGCCATCCTCCACTTTAATGAGATGGATTTCAAATCATAAAACCAGTTGGAACTGTCTTATGGAGCTATTGTAGATAAGCTTTTCTAAACAGAGGAAGAATTTAAAGGCTCATTTAGAATTAGGATTTAGGCACAATTTTGATATCCCACACTCCAGTGAGAGTTAAATAAACCTCATTTTGTCCAATTTTTAATTGAGTTATCTTTTTCTTTCCTTTTGGTGCATTAATTACCTATAATATTTATAATTACAACATAAAGCACATTTATAGTTTATTATTTAAATGTGTTGGAGTTCTACAGGTCACCCTACAATAAGTAAAATTAAATTTAAAGTCTGAATGGATTTATTTTCAAATGCCTACTCATATAACTGTTCAAGTAACGAATTAATTCATTTATCAAGTCTGATACAACTTCAGAAAGACAACACAGAAGTTGCCCAGTTAATTCAGGCATATACTATCCTCTATAGCTTTGTTATAGAAATGATACTTCTGTTTCATTTGATGCATAAATTCTATGAACAATTCTTGAGCAATATTTAGGATGGCTGCAAATAATTTCCTGAAAATTTTTCACAATGCTTGGATCACACAATAAACTTTGGTTATAATGTGTACACCCAAGGTTTTGTAATGCCATAATGAAATGTTCTGATATTTATCAGAATAAGCTTTATAAAACTCTTGCTCAGATAATAAAAAGACAAGAAATAAAAATGACATTTCCTTTATCAATTAGTTTCAAGATAAAATTTTACGTGAAAAATCGATATTTACATTCAAATCAACAATCTAAAATTATCTATGTGCCTGGTTAACTTGTTGACTAGCTCTAGATTAATTTCATTAATTAATTCATTGAATTATTCAGTGAACATTTAATGAGTGTCCAAAATATGTAATTGATGGTTAAAGGTCCTGGGGTGATGAAAAAGACAAAATCCTCCTACTTATGTTCTATATTCTAAGCATAATTGTGTAATTCCTAAGTAGCTTATTTATCTGGAGACTTACATCAACTTAAAAGGCAAATTTGCCGGTTATTTTATTCTCAAAATGTTTATTTGGGAATAGCCAAAAGAATTGCAATTCAGGGCATGCACGCTGTGGCAAAGCATAGGCAAATTCAGAAAACAAAGGAGGAGAGCTCCTTTTATAGAGAAAAAGGGAGTAGGAAGGGGCTGTTCAAAATGAAAGCCCATTGGGGGAAAGTAACAGTTCAGGGTGGCAGCCACCTCTCATTGGCTGAGCTGTGGCATTTCTCATTGGCTGGGCTGTTGCCGAGTGGGGAGAGAAATCTTCCTTCAGTAGCAAAATAGTTTTACTTCTAGACAAAGATGCAAGCAGATGTCTCTTCCTGTTTGGTGTACTTGATGGTGTGTGATAGGGCATGGGAGCTCCCACTACAGGCCTTCCCCATTCCGATTTAGTTAAGGTTTCTTTATTAATTTCCACACTTAGTATCTAGCAAATAAGAATAATGACAACAATAAGCAATATTTTGAGAGCTATGTTCTGGGCTCTGTGCTAAATGCTAAATATTTCTGAACTTATTTGATCCTCACAACAACCCTCTGAAGTAGGTCATTTAGCAATCATCCTCAGTTTGTCAATGAAGACTCTGAGGCACAGAGAAGTTAAGTAATTTGCCTAACGTCACATGGATTTTAAGTGGTAGAGTTGAGATTGTAGTGCCTGGATTGTAAGTTATCTGGCTTTGTAGCCCATGCTCTTTACTACTACATTACACTGCTTTGGTGGGCATTGAATGAATAAATTAATGAATGAGTGTCTAGTTTAGCCAAGTGCATAGTCATGAACTGTATACCAAAACCTGGCCAGCAATCTTGCAAATGCATAACTCAACTAATAAGGGCCTCAGTGTCATAGAGATTAGTATCATGGCCAGGGGATGGACAGTATGCTCTATTTTCAGTTGGCACCATCATGTTTGCTAGCAAAGAGAACACATTTTCTATGTGCAACCACTCCGCTTAAATATGCCATTTGTTTAAACTGTCTCCTATCTCCACTCAAATATGCCATTCTCCCCCGGGCAATGTCTCTCAGGAAAGGGACATCTTTTCTCTGCTAGATCACAGGGCAGGCTGGTCAGGAAAAAAAAAGATCAGTTGTAACATGTAATACTTTGGTGTAGCTTTTCTTAATTTATTAAAGAGACAAATGAGAGCTGGAAGGAATTTGGAAAACCTTGAATTTGAGGAAACAACTTTAGTTTGTCTGATGTGGGTTGTTGGGGGAATAAGGAATAATTTATGGGCCTTTACAGAATGATAGCACTTTAGCACTGGAAGGGCCCCAGAGGATCTTGAGTCCATTCTCTCATATTACAGATAAGAATCTGAAGCATAAAGGGGTTATTTGACTCCCTCAGGTTACATTGCTAGGTAGTGGAAAAAATTGTTGCTATTACCAGTCCTCCCAACTCCTACATCTTAAAAATTACTTTTTTGTTGTTTGGAGCCCTGGGATAAATTAACAGAAGACAAAGATCAATATAGCAGTCCCTTGGAAGATTTTATTTTCCTGTAGTCAAAGAACCACACCAGCCATTCTGGTGAGCTAAGCTGGTTTCAAAAGTGTGCATTTTTGATAAAGACATTCAGCTCACAAGGAACCTCTTCCCCTAACACATCACTGAACACTGTTCTAGCTTCAGTGCCTCCTAAGGGCATGCCCTCATTATATCAGGGTGAGGGATGGAGGAAAGACAGGTACCCTTCATGCTGAGACTTCTACCCTTTACACTGAATGTGTGGGGAAGGGCAGAAGGGTTGTAGAGGAAGGATATTCTCTTTTTATCTTCATCTTGGGAATTTTTTGCATTGTGTGCTCTTCACCACTTACTCACATTTCTGATTTTACTGGTCATCTTGCTCCTTGGATTTCTCTACTACATTGGTGTGAATCCCCAAATTACATTGCTCTTAATATCACCTAGGAGAAGGGCAAAGAGCAGTCAAGACTGGGAGTGGAGTTATTTATAACAAGCAGCTCTGTTCAATGACTAAACATAGAGAAGTATAACATTATTTAATCTTGTCATAGCCTAGTCCCAGTCTTCTCTTATTTCGGGGGAGAAACTAAAATATAATCCATTTTTCAATGGAGACCATCCTAACAGAAATAGATCCGGATTCCGGAACTACTAACTTCTTATTTTTTTCACATTCCTTTACAATTCAGGCTAGCATTTGTTGAGCACTTACTCCAGTCACTGTTTCAAGTACTTTTGCATGTGTTAACTTATTTCATTTGCATAACGACTTGAGGCTGTGATTGATGTACATTTATTTTAAAGATGACCAGCCCTGGTGGTCTAGTGGTTAAGATTCCTCCCTCGGTTGTCATGCTGTGGTGGCTGTGTGTTGCTGTGATGCTGAAAGCTGTGCTACTGGGATTTCAAATTCCGGCAGGGTGAGAGGATGGCGTAAAGAGACCAGACAGGGTTCCGCTCTGCTGGACACAGGGTCACTAGGAGGTGGAATCAGCTTGACGCCACTAACATCAACAATTTTAAAGATTTTATTTATTTATTTATTTTTCCCCCAAAGCCCCAGTAGATAGTTGTATGTCATGGTTGCCCATCCTTCTAGTTGCTGTATGTGGGACGCGGCCTCAGCATGGCCGGAGAAGCGGTGCGTCGGTGCGCGCCCGGGATCCGAACCCGGGCCGCCAGCAGCAGAGCATGCGCACTTAACCGCTAAGCCACGGGGCCGGCCCAACATCAACAATTTTAGAGGTAAAGAAACTGAGGCATGAAAAGTTTAAGAAACTTTGCCAAAGTCATATAGCAAGTAAGTGGTAGAGCCAGGATTTGAGTCCAGGCCATCTAGCTCTAGATCCTGCACTCTCATCCACATGCATAATTGTGTCCTTCCATTATATTACGTATGTGTGACTAGTGCACTGATAAAAGGTGCATCTACTAAAAAACCAGGATGTGACTGGTTCCTATTATTATTTTGGTCCATGAAACTTTTAGATTTGGTCAACTTAATTTGTTTCTTCTGAGATAATTTCAAATTTGCAGAAAAGTTGTCAGAATAGTACAAAATACATTTTTATTCTGAACCACTCATGCAAAGAAAGCTATAGTTATGATTCCCCACCACCCCAAATACTTCAGTGCACATTTCCACAATCGAGGACATTCTCTCACACAGCCACAGCTATTACAGGCTGAATTGTTTCCCTTCCATCCCCACCCAGTTCATATTTTGAAGTCCCAACCCCCAGAACTTCAGAATGGTATTTAGAGATAAGGTATTTCAAGAAGTGAGTAAGTTAAAATTAGGCTGTTAGGATGGGGCCCTAAGCAAATATGACTGGCATGCTTATTACAAAGGAAGAGACACCAGGGCTGCACCTTCATGGAGGGACAACCAAGTGAAGACAAGCAGCAAGAAGATGCCTGGAACAGACTCCTTCCATTGTGCTAGAAGAAACCAACTCTGCCGGCACCTCAGTCTTGTACTTCCAGCCTCCAGAACTATGAGAAAATAAATTTCTGTTGTTTAAGCCACTTGGTGGCATTTTGTTATGGCAGCCTAGTAAATAAATATACCAGCACAACAATCAAAATTAGGAAATTAACATTGACACATTTGCACCATCCAATTTGCAGAATCCATTTAACTTTCCCCAGTTGTCCTAACCATGTCCTTCATAGCAAAAGTATCTGATTCAGTTGTCATGTCTTTCCAGTCTCCTGCAGTCAGAACACTTCCTGTCTTATCCTGACTTCAACTCTTTTGCAGATAACAGGCTGGTTGTTTTGCAGAATATCCCCAATCTAGGTCTGTCTGCTGTTTCCTCATGCCTAGATTCAGGCTATGAATCTTTGGCAGGAATATCACAGAAACGATGCCACACTCTTCCCATTGAATCCTATCAAGTGGCACAGGCTTACTTCTCCTGATACTGGTCATGCTAACCTCGATCACTTAATTAAGTTGGTGTCCACTAGGACACTCCACTGAAGTCACTCCCCTCCCCTTGCATTCAATGAGTAGTTTGTGGGGAGATAACATTGAACCAGATAAACATCCCACTCCCTGTCAAACCACCCAGTAGTTTCAGTATCCGGTGATGTTTCCTGTCCTGATTAATTATTTCTATGATGGTTGCCAAATTCCACCACTTCTCCTACATTTATTTGTTGGCATCCTGCTGTAAGGAAGGACTTACGCCTTTTGTTTATTTAAGTATTAACAGATTATTATGGGCTTATGGATTTCTATTTTATTAATGGGTTATAGTTCAATATTATCTTTTTTTTAGTTAATTTATTTTTTTTATTTTTTGTGAGGAAGATCAGCCCTGAGCTAACATCCATGCCAATCCTCTTCTTTTTTTTTTTGCTGAGGAAGACTGGCCCTGAGCTAATATCGGTGCCCATCTTCCTCCACTTTATGTGGGATGCTGCCACAGCATGGCCTGACAAGTGGTGCATCGGTGAGCGCCTGGATCTGAACCCTGGCAGCCAGCAGCAGAGCGCATGCACTTAACTGCTACGCCACAGGGCCGGCCCTACTATTATTTTTTTTAACTGTTTAAATTAAACTTTTGAGATAAATGTAGGTTTACATGTAGTTGTAAGAAATAATACAGAGAGAAGCCTTATACCCTTTATTCAGTTTCCAACAATAGAAACATCACAAACAGACTATTGATACAATCAAGATATAGAACATTTCCATCACCACAAAGATCCCTCATGTTGCCCCTTTATAGCCACACCCATTTCTCTCCCACCCCACCCTCTCCCCTGGCAACTACTAATCTGTTCTCCATTTCTAGAATTTTGTCATTTCTAGAATGTTATATAAATGGAATCATGCAATACATAACCTTTTGAAATTGGTTTTTTGAACTCAGCATAATTCTGAGTGTATCAAAGCTTTGTTGCTTTTTACTGCTGAGTAGTATTTCATAGTTTGAATGTACCACAGTTTGTTTAGCCATTCACCCACTGAAGGACATCTGGGTGGTTTCCAGTTTGGGGCTATTATGAATAAAACTACTATAAACATTCATGTACAGGTTTCTGTGTGAACATAAGTCTTCATTTTACTGGGATAAATGCCCAGGAGTGCATTTGCTGGGTAGTATGGTAGTTGCATGCTTAGTGTTTTTTAAAGAAACTGCCAAACTGTTTCCCAGAGTGGTTGTATCATTTTACATTCCCATCAGCAATATATGTTCTCCACATCCTCACCAGCATTTGTATTGCACTATTTTTTATTTTAGCCAATCTGACAAGTGTGTAGTGATATCTCATTGTCGTTTTAATTGTATTTCCCTAGTGACTAATGATGTTGAACATCTTTTTGCATGCTTATTTACCATCTGTATGTCCTCTTTGGTGAAATGTCTGCTCATGTCTTTTGCCTTTTTTCTAATTAGATTGTTTGCTTTTTTACTGTTGCGTCTTGAGAGTACTTTATATATTCTATATATTAGCTCTTTATCGGATATGTGGTTTGCAAATATTTTCTCTTGGTGTATAGCTTGTCTTTTCATCCTCTTAACAGTCTTTTGCAGAGCCAAAGATTTTTAGTTTTGATGAGGTTCAATTTATCAATTTTTCCTTTTATAGATTGTGCTTTTGGTGTCAAATCTAAGAACTCTTTGTATAACTTTGCCACATAACTAATTGGCCATAAGGCAATTTTGCCGTAAAAGATTAACATAATGGAAAGTAAAAAAACGGACATTAAACGGGACATAACGAAATAAGAAAAATGAATAAAAAAAGACTTTATTGCAAAATACAAAATATTTGAGTACATTTAAAATGTGTGTAGATTCATGGCAACACCGTGTAAATAACTGATTTTATTTTGTGGGTTGTACTTAAGAGCTTGTCTTTGACGTCTTTCATTCATAGTGTTATACATTATTTTTTGCTTGTTGATTTGTCTTCTCCTTCGGCATTGCCCTTTTTCTTTTTTGCTAGCATTTCTTCCTTCATTAAGAGAGATATCAGTTTCCAAATACTAGGATGTATATTTGTAACTGAGCTTTGTATTGCATTGTGAAAGCCTTCTACACTGTTGTTTGTTTTTGGCATATTGTCACATGTCCGTTGATAGATGTTCCAAGGTTCCATGGGAAATGTGGGTTCAACTCTGCACCACCGTATAGACCATCATAAGGGCTAAGATTTATATAATATAAAACTGGGAGTACTGCATCAATGGAGAAATGAAACCAAACTGTCAACCAGTTGAAACTAAACTGTCAACCAGTTATTTTATCTTTTATGGCAAAATTGCCTTACAGCCAATGAGTTATGTGGGGACAATGTTTGTGGCAAAAACGTTTGCAGCAAAGATGTCTATGACAAAGATGCTTATGGTGAAAGTACCTAGAACCTGCCTTTTAGTTACTTTTCTCACTTATTGCACTGACTAGAACTTCCAGTACTTTGTTGAATAAGAGTGGGAAGAGCAAATATCCTTGCCTTGTCCCCAATCTTAGGGGAAAAGCACTCAGTCTTTCACCATTAAGTATAATGTTAGTTATGAGATTTTTGTAGATACTCTTTATCAAGTCGAGGAAGTTCTATTTCTATTTATCTCAGTTTTTATTGTGACTTTTGAAATTTATAAAATGCTTTTTCTGCTTTGATTGATATGATCAGTGATTTTTCTTCTTTATCCTGTTAATATGGTGGATTACATATTTTCAAATATTAAAACAGCCTTGAATTCCTGGAATAAATCTCACTTGGTCATGGTGTATAATTCTCTGTGTATGTTGCTTAATTGTATTTTGCTAATATTTTGTTACAGATTTTTGCATCTATATTCATGAGAAATATTGGTCTGTATTCTTTTTTTTTTTTTTCTGTGTGTAACATAATACCAAACTGGAATTTATTTTTAGGATACCAAGATAAGGTGCCACATAAATTTTTTTTTAAGGTTTTACAGTATTTTAAGTACATCTTTTTTTATAATTCAACAAAACAAATATTTTGTACAGTTTAAGCTTTTTTTTTTAATTTTTTGTTTATTGCAGTAACATTGGTTTATAACATTGTAAAAATTTCAGGTGTACATCATTGTACTTCTATTTCTGCATAGATTACATCATGTTCACCACCAAAATACTAATTACAACCCATCACCACACACATGTGCCGAATTATCCCTTTCACCCTCCTCCTTCCCCCCTTCCCCTCTGGTAACCACCAATCCAATCTCTGTCCCTATGTGTTTGTTTATTGTTGTTATTATCTACTACTTAATGAAGGAAATCATACGGTATTTGACCTTCTCCCTCTGACTTATTTCACTTTGCATTATACCCTCAATGTCCAGCCATGTTGTCACAAATGCCTGGATTTCATCGTTTCTTATGGCTGAGTAGTATTCCATTGTGTATATATACCACATCTTCTTTATCCATTCGTCCCTTGATGGGCACTTAGGTTGCTTCCAAGTCTTGGCTATTGTGAATAACGCTGCAATGAAGACAGGGGTGCATGTACCTTTACAAATTGGTGTTTTCAAGTTCTTTGGATAAATACCCAGCAGTGGAATAGCTGGATCATATGGTAGTTCTATCCTTGATTTTTTGAGGAATCTCCATACTGTTTTCCATAGTGGCTGCACCAGTTTGCACTCCCACCAGCAGTGTATGAGAGTTCCCTTCTCTCCACATCCTTTCCAACACATGTTGTTTCCTGTCTTGTTAATTATAGCCATTCTGATGGGCGTGAGGTGATATCTCATTGTAGTTTTGATTTGCATTTCCCTGATAGTTAGTGATTTTGAACATCTTTTCATGTGTCTGTTGGCCATCTGTATATCTTCTTTGGAGAAATGTCTGTTCAGGTCTTTTGCCCATTTTTTAATTGGGTTGGTAGTTTTTTTGTTGTTGAGATGCATGAGTTCTTTATATATTTTGGAGATTAAGCCCTTATCAGAAGTATGGTTTCCAAATATCTTCTCCCAATTGTTAGGTTGTCTTTTCGTTTTGTTGATGGTTTCCTTTGCTGTGCAGAAGCTTTTTAGTTTGATGTACTCCCATTTGCTTATTTTTTCTATTGTTTCTCTTGCCCGGTCAGACGTGGTGTTTGAAAAGATGTTGCTAAGACCAATGTTGAAGAGCGTACTGCCTATGTTTTCTTCTAGAACTTTCACAGTTTCAGGTCTTACATTCAAGTCTTTAATCCATTTGGAGTTAATTTTTGTGTATGGTGTAAGGTAAGGGTCTACTTTCATTTTTTTGCATATGGCTATCCAGTTTTCCCAACACCATTTGTTGAAGAGACTTTCTTTTCCCCATTGTATGTTCTTGGCTCCTTTGTCAAAGATTAGCTGTCCATAGATGTGTGGGTTTATTTCTGGGCTTTCTATTCTATTCCATTGATCTGTGTGTCTGTTTTTGTGCCAGTACCATGCTGTTTTGGTTACTATAGCTTTGTAGTATATTTTGAAATCAGGGAGTGTGATACCTCCAGCTTTGTTCTTTTTTCTCAGGATTCCTTTAGCTATTTGGGGTCTTTTGTTGTTCCATATAAATTTTAGGATTCTTTGTTCTATTTCTGTGAAAAATGTTGTTGGATGTATTCTTTTTTGTTGTTGTTGTTTTGTATTTTTCTGGTTTTGGTATCAGGGTAATTCTAGCTTCATAAAATTAATTGGGAAGTGTTCCACCTTCTATCTTCTGGAAGAGATTGTATAGAATTGGTGTTAAATCTTATTTAAACGTGTTAGAATTCTTCAATAAAATCCTCGGAGCTTGGAGATTTCTTTTTTTAGTTTTAAAAGTACAAATACAATTTCTTTAACAGTTGTGGGATCTATTCAAATTAAAGATCTTCCTTGACTTATGATGGGGTTATGTCCCTATAAACCTATCAGAAGTTAAAAATATTGTAAGTCAAAAATGCGTTTAATACACCTAACCTACCTAACATAGTTGTTTATCCTAGCCTACCTTAAACATGCTTAGAACATTTACATTAGCCTACAGTTGGGCAAAATCATCTAATACAAAGCCTATTTTATAATAAAGTGTTGAATAGCTCTTGTAATTTATTGAATACTGTACTCAAAGTGAAAAAAAAATGGTCATATGGGTCCTGTACTCCAACGAGTATCAGTTGGTTATCCCCATGATTGCATGGCTCACTGGGAGCTGCGGCTCACTGCCGCTGCCCAGCATCATGAGACAGTATCATACAGATTACCGGTAGCCTGGGAAAAGATCAAAATTCAAAACTTACAGTACAGTTTCTACTGAATGTGTATCACCTTTGAACCATCAAGTAGAAAAATCATAAGTCAAACCATTGTAAGTTGAGGATCGTCTGTATCATTTTTATATTGAGTGAGTTGTGGTAATTTGTGCTTTTTGAGACTTTGGTCCGTTTCATCAAAGTTGTCAAATTTGTGTGTGTGTGGTATTATTTGTGGCATTTCCTTTTTATCCTTTTGATGTCTGCAAGGTCTGTAATGATAGCCCCTGCTACATTCCTCACATTGGTAATTTATGTCTTCTCTCATTTTTAATTTATCAATCTTGCTAGAGGTTTGTTAATTTTATTGATCTTTTCAAAGAACCAGCTCCTTGTTTCATTGATTTTTCTCTACTGTTTTACTGTTTTTGATTTCATTTATTCCTGCTCTTATTTTTATTGTTTTCTTCCTTCTGCTTGCTTTGGGTTTACTTTGCTTTTCTTTTTCTAGGTTCTTGAGGTGACATCTTAGATTACTGATTTGAGAATTTTCTTCTTTTCTAAGGTAAGCATTTGTGCTATAAGTTTCCCTTTCAGTTCTGCTTTAGCTGTGTCCCTCAAATTTTGATACATTGTATTTTCACTTTCATTAGTTCAATGTTTAATTTTTTAATTTCCCTTGAGACTTTCTCTTTGATCGAGGATTATTTAGAAGTGTTTGTTTAGTTCCAAGTGTTTGGAGATTCTTCTATTATTCTTGTTACTGATCTCTAGTTTGATTTCACTGTTGTTGGAGAACATACTCTGTATGATTTCAATTTGCTGACATTTGTTTTATGGCCCAGGATATGATCTATCTTGGTATATGTTCCACTTGAAATGAATTTATATTCTGCTGTTGTTGGGTGGAGTGCTGTGTGAATGTTGATTAGAGCATGTTGGTTGATGATTTGTTGAGTTTTTCATTTCCTTGCTGGTTTTCTGTCTAGTTTTTCTATCACTTATTAAGGGGGAGGAGTGTTGAAGTCTCCAACTATAATTGTTTGTTTATTTCTCCTTTCACTTCTATAAGTTTTTGCTTCACTTGTTTTATAGTCTGTTGTTTGGTGCCTACACATTTAGGATTCCTATGTCTTGGTGGATTGATTCTTTTATCATTATATAATGTCCCTCTCTGTCTCTGATAATTTTCTTTGCTCTGAAGTACTTTATCTGAGATTAAAATAGTCACTCTTGCTTTCTTTTGATTAATATCTCCATGACATATCTTTTTTTATACTTTTACTTTCAGTTTGCCTATTCATTATATTTGAAGTGAGTTTCTTGTAGACAGCATATAGTTCAGTCATGTGTTTTAAATAGCCCTGTCAATCTCTAAATTTTAATTGTTGACTTTAGACCATTTACATTTAATGTAATTATTGATATGTTAGGGCTTAAGTCTGCCATTTTATTCTTTATTTTCTATTTGTTCTCTGTGTTATTTTTTTCTCTGTTTTCCTTTTCCTGCTTTCTTGAAGGTTACTTGAATATCTTTTAAAATTCAATTTTAATTTATTTATAATGTTTTTGAGTGTATCTCTTTTAGTAGCTTTAAGTTGTTGCTCTAGGTATTACCTTATACATACACCACTTACCACAGAATACTGTTGTTTTTTTTGGTGTGTGAAGTATAGAAAACTTACCTCCCTTTATGTCCCTTTACTCTCTTCTGTTTATAATATATAATTTTAAAAAATATTTTCTCTGTGTACATTTAGATCCATATCTAACACTCTTATAATTTTTGCTTCAACTATCAAACATAATTTGGAAAACTCAGGAGGAAAAAGAACACCTATTCTTTTTACCTATATTTTTGCTTACCATGTTCTTTTTTCCTTACTGGTGTTCCAAGGTTTCTTCTTTGATCTTTTTCTCTCTTTTTAGAGAACTTCCTTTAGACTTTCTTTTACAGTGAGTCGTCTGGTGACAAAGTCTCTTAATTTTCCTTCATTTGAAAATGTCTTGATTTCCCCTTCATTCCTGAAGGATATTTTCACTGGGTATAGGATTCTGGGTTGAAAATACTTTTCTTTCAGCACTTGAAAAATATTGCACTACTTTCTTCTGGCCTCAAAGATCACTGATGGGAAATCTGTTGTCGTTATTGTTTTCCCCAATTTGAATTGTCATTTTTCTCTGGCTGCTATCAAGATTTTTAGTTTGTCTTAGTTTTCAGAAGTTTAATTGTGATGTGTCTTGTGTGGGTTTCTTTGGGTTTTTCCTGTTTGGAGTTTGCTCAGCTTCTTGAATCTGAGGGTTTATGTCTCTTGCCAAATTTGGGCTCAGCCATTATTTCTTCGAGTATTTTTTCAGCCCTGGCCCCTTTCTTCTCTCCTTCTGGGATTCTGATGACATGAATATTCAATCTTTTGTTATAGTCCTGCATGTATCTGAGGCTCTGTTTATTTTATTTTATTTTTTCAGTTTATTTCCTTTCTGTTGTTCAGATGGGTAATTCCTATTCTTCTACCCTCCAGTTCACTGTTTCTTTGCTCTGTTCCCATTCTTTTGTGTGTGTGTGTGTGTGTGTGTGTGTGAGGAAGATCAGTCCTGAGCTAACATCCATGCTAATCCTCCTCTTTTTGCTGAGGAAGACTAGCTCTGAGCTAACATCTATTGCCGATCCTCCTCCTTTTTTTCCCCAAAGCCCCAGTAGATAGTTGTATGTCATAGCTGCACATCCTTCTAGTTGCTGTATGTGGGACGCAGCCTCAGCATGGCTGGAGAAGTGATGTGTCGGTGCGCGCCCGGGATCCGAACCCGGGCCACCAGTAGCGGAGCGTGAGCACTTAACCGCTAAGCCAGGGTGCCGGCCCTGCTCTGTTCCCATTCTGCTGTTGAGCCCATCACTGCTGTTTCTTATTTCAGTTATTGTATTTTTCTGTTCTAAAATTTTTATTTGGTTCTTCTTCATACCTTCTATGTCTTTGTTGAGGTTTTCAATTTTTTCATCTGTTTCAAGCGTGTGCATAATTGCTCACTGAAGCATTTTAAATCTTTGTCAGATAATCTAACATCTGTGTCATCTCTGTGTCGACATGCATTGATTGTCTTTTTCCATTCAGTTTGAGATTTTCTGGTTCTTGGTACGATGAATGATTTTCTATTGAAACCTGGGCATTTTTGTATTGTTTGGAGATTCTGAATCTTATTTAAACCTTCTGTTATAGCTGGCTTTTTTTTTTTTTTTAAACACTGCTCTAACAGGGAAAAGGGGGAGAGCTGCCTGGGTACTGCCAGGTAGAGATAGAAGTCCAGGTTCTCCTCTTGGCCTTCATTGACCACTAAGGTGGGGTCAGTGGGCGAGGGTGAGAGTTTCAGTTTCTACTGACACCACAGTGTGGGAGGTTCTGTTACTACTCTACTATAGTGAAAGTATTGACTCTCTATTACACCTCTTCCGACACCACCTCAGTGGGGAAGGAGAGAACTGCCTCATTACGTCTGGGTTGGGGCAGAAGTCCAGGCTCCCCATGCGGTCTCCACTAACACTGTGGGAGGAGGGGGGTGCTCATTGTCAATTAGTGGGAATAAGATTCTCACTGTCCTTCTCTGACACCACCCTTAGTGGGGTGTTGGAGTACCTAGCTACAGCCTTGTGAGGGTGGAATTCTTGGGCCCCACTCAGACTTTGCTGCCATGGGTGGAAGTGGAGCCATGGTTTTATCTGTTGTGTTTGGCCAGAGTAGAGTGGTTATTGTCTGAAACTTTTCTGTCTTGTTAGGCTGTACCTTTCCTAGTCTTTTAGCTATGGAGAGCAGACTTTTGGTGGGCTTTTTTTTGTGTGTCTGGACCCAATGGCATTTCTGGCTTGCTATTCTTTAGCACCCAATTTGGGATTTATAAGGCAAAAAGAAAACCCAGGAAACTCACCACCATGCTGTTCCTTGGTTTCAGAAGTCCCTAACCAGTTTGTCTTCTTCTCTCTTCCTATCAGAATCTTCTTATGATTCTTTTATATATAATGCCTAGAGTTTTTAGTTGCAGTAAGTGGGAAGAATAGGAAAAAGTACATCTACTCCATATTCCCCACTATTATTTATTTTGTTGCTCAAATTGTCTCACTGGGAGCCCCCTCAAATTGGCTTCTGTATACTTTTGACACATTACCATCATTCTTTAAGCATCCTTACTCTGGATTAACAAAGTATTCCAGGCTCATCTTGTACTTTCCCTGTCCAATCCTGTAATCAGTCATTTCTCCAAGAAACTCGAGTTTCTTTTAGTGGAGAAAGGAAATTAGATATGGGTACTAGATGTGCTTATTATTGGGGTTGCTGCTCCCAGGCCAGGACTTCTCAGTGGACAGAGCACACAAACACACATATTTATATCTGTGATGGTTAATTTTATGCGTCAGCTTGGCTGGGCCACAGTGCCCAGATATTTGGTCAAACATTATTCTGGATGTTTCTATGAGAGTGTTTTTGTAAGATTTACATTTAAATCAGTGGACTTTGAGTAATGCAGATTGCCCTCCATAATGTAGGTGGGCCTCACCCTGTCAATTGAAGGTCTGACTAGAACAAAAGACTCACCTCCCTTAAGAAAGAGGGAATTCTCTGGACTTTGGACTTGAATAAAACATCAGCTCTTCCTGTGTCTCCACCTGATGGCCTTTGGATTTGAACTGCAATATCAGCTCTTCCCTGGGTTTCCAGTCCGATGGTTCACCCAGCAGATTTTGGATTTGCCACCCTCCATAGTTGCATGAGCTAATTCCTTAAAATGAACCTCTCTCTCTACATATACACATCCTATTGGTTCTGTTTCTCTAGAGAACCCTAACTAATACAATATCTATAATTTTTCTATGTCTATCTCTATATATTGAAAATCATGAGTTTACACTATTACTTAATTCCAATTGAGAGAAAACTCTAACTTTCTCTCTTTCCATATTTTAACTCCCTTCTTTGATAGAAACTTGGCTCCCACTATTCTTAATATATTTATTTATTTGCTCAATTCCCCTTATAACAACTTTTTGAGAGATGGTAGAATATGTTTTGTCAATTTCCCAACAGACAGAAGTAAGTGTCTTGAGGTTGGAGTCACTTCCCTTTCTAATTCTCATAAGGGGCTGTATAGACTTGGGGTGGTGCTGAGTCTGCCTCAAGGGAGATGTTCTGGGAGAGCAGATGGAAAGCTGCCAGGGCTGCCAGGGGCACAGCACATGTCATTGGGGTTTTAAAAGCTGAGTCATGGAAAGTGACAATAATGATTATAGCTTGCATTTGCATAACATTTTAAGGTACTTTCACATATGTATTTTACTTATTCCTAACTCTAACCCTGTCAGATGATCAGGACATTAATTATTAGCCTATTGTGGTAACCTCATTAATGGTCCTCTTAAAGATATCCAGGTCCTAATCCCCGGAGCCTGTGAATGTCACTTTATATGGCAAAAAGTACTTTGAAGATGTGATTAAACTAAGGATTTTAAGATGAGGAGATTATCTTGGATAATGGTGGACCCTAAATGTATATGCATCCTTATAAGAGAAAAGCAGACTTTTCTTTATAAAAAAAAAAAAAGAGATTTTTTTTTAAAGGTATTTATCTTCTTTATTTTTTTATTTTTTTTATTTTTTATTTTTCCCCAAAGCCCCAGTAGATAGTTGTATGTCATAGTTGCACATCCTTCTAGTTGCTGTATGTGGGACGCAGCCTCAGCATGGCTGGAGAAGCGGTGCGTTGGTGTGCGCCTGGGATCCGAACGCAGGCTGCCAGTAGTGGAACGCGCGCACTTAACCACTAAGCCACGGGGCCCCAGACAGAGATTTGACGCAGATAGAAGAGAAGGAGGCAGAGATTGGAATGAAGCAGCCCAGGCGAAGAATCTCCAGTAGCAACTAGAAGCTGGAAACGGCAAGGAACAGATTTTCCTCTAAAGCTTCCAGATGGAGCATGGCCTTGCTAACACCTTGAATTTGGCCCAGTGCTAACGATTTTGGACTTGTGGACTCCAGAACTGAAAGAGAGAATAAATTTCTGTTGTTTTAAAGCCACCAAGTTTGTGACAATTTGTTACAGCAGCTATTGGAAATGAATACACTCATTATTACAAACGTGGAACCTGAAACTCAGATAGTACAAGCGACTTGCTTAAGACCATACAGCTGGCAGGTGGCGGAGCTGGAATTCAAATCTAGGTCTATTGACTTTAAATCCAATGCTCATCCATAGTGGCTGCCTCCTCCGCTACTGAGCCCCTCCCCTGCAGAGAAGACAGAGAAGACAGAAGCAGCAAGAGCAAGACGGGGGTGGTTGTCATCCTTAGGTGCTTATTAGAAACACTTGGGGGACTTTTACAAAATACCTTTCTAGGTCCCATCCCAGACAATTGAATTAGACTCTTCAGGGGTGGGGCCCAAGCAAAGATATTTTTAAAAGCTCTCTAGGTGATTCTAGAGTGCAGCCAAGGTTGAGAACCAGTGGTGTAGTGATACCAAGTTCATTCCATGTATACATGTGTACGAGAAATATGACTATTTTTCTACATCTGAATTTGAATTCTCTTATTAACTGTTATTACATCAAATGCCAGAAACTTAACCTCTGTTAAATCAGGATCTATCTCTCTCCCTCCTCCTTAGATCTAGGAGAAATATGCAGTGACAGATTAGCAGGGAACACCTATTCCTTGGTGTTGTCATCTAACTAAGCTGGCATCTGTTGATACGGCCCTCTTCCCATATGCTCTGAGTCATTGCTCCTTACAAGTCTATCCTTCCTTGTTCCCACCTGCTGGCTCCGTGCTTGTCTACATAACTCTCAAGCCTTCTGGAAATCCTTGCAGGCTTCCACAGCTCTGCTGGCGTGGGTACTAATGCTGGGAATATGATTCTGCTCCCTCTGCAGGGGTGCACCAGCCTGCCAGAGGTTTCCACTCCTGTGCTACCCCTGTGCTCAAGGGATTTTGGATCTCCCTCCAATGCTCCTCGTTTTAGATTCCCAACTCTTTTTGGAGGTGGAATTGTGCTTCACCCTGGACACAATGGCCTTGGAGAGTACACAGCACAGGGACCCTCCTCAAGAAACCACCAGACAGTGTCTGCTTCCCTTCCATTCTCCTCTTTCCATCTTCTCTAGGGACAAAGTAATTCTAATTCTATCTCTGAGGCATAAACTTTCCTTGAGTCCTTCTGGACTTAGGCTTTTGAAACTCAAAATTCAGTCTCTTGCATTTGGAAGCCCTTGTATTTGGAACTCAAAACCTGTCCTCTGCTGGTCTGCACCATCATTCTTTCCTTTAAGTGATGAATACTAGTAACTAAATGGAGTGAAAGGTAAAGGGTTTGAGAAAATGATAAGAAGATATGAGTCTCAATTTATTATCCTAAATTCTCATCCTGCCACCCAGAATTGGGTTCAAATATTGTGCTGGAGCAACCAAGTAAAAGCAGTGACGCTGGGCAAGTTACTTATTGTTTCTGAGCCTCAGTTTTCTCTTCTATAAAATGAGGTATTATTGTGAGGATTAATAAGAAAATGTATGAGTTTCTCTTTCTCTGTTGCCACTGCCATTCTGTGGTGGTTTAGATGAGTGTTTCTCTTTCTACCGTTTCTGAGACTTCAAGAAAACTAAGAGAAATCTTGTGTAAACATTTAGCTGTCCCATGTTGTCTTACTGATCTTCCTTCACTCCTAAACTTTAGTTCAAGAGACTATGGATCTTCTTTGATTTATGATGGGGTAACGTCCTGATAAACCCATTGTAAGTTGAAAATACTGTAAGTTGAAAATGTATTTAAAACACCTAGCCTACCTAACATCATAGCTTAGCCTAGCCTACCTTAAACGTGCTCAGAACACTTACATTAGCTTACAGTTGGGCAAAATCATCTAACACAAAGCTTATTTTATAATAAAGTGTTGAATATTTCATGTAATTTATTGAATACTGTACTGAAAGTGAAAAACTGAATGGTTGTATGGATACACAATGGTTGTAAGTGTATCCGGTTGTTCACCCTCATGATCACATGGCTGACTGGGAGCTGTGGCTCACTGCCTCTGCCCAGCATCACGAAAGAGTATCATACTACATATTGCCCAGGAAAAGATCAAAATCCAAAATTGAAGTATGGTTTCTACTGAATGCGTATCACTTTCACACCATGGTAAAGTTGAAAAATTCTAAGTCTAACTATCGTAAGTCGGGGATATCTGTTAACTGTTTCTTTCTCTCGCAGAGGTTGGATGGGTAAAATGGAGTAAGATGAAAACCAGAGAATTCTGAAAATATCTCATGACAAAATAAAGGATAGGAAAAAAAAAGAAAATGTATGTAAGAATCTGACACTAAAACAAAGTGCTTAGTAAATGGTATTCATCTCAGCCCTCAGCGGAAGTTCCGGGTAAGCAGACATATTGAAAGTTGTTTCTATAGCACTTTGTAATTCTATTAATTCTATAGTTAACAATTGGACAGTTTAGCTAAGGCTTTGCGTGGGGCATCAAAATGTGGACAGTGTAAAAACTTTAATGATTTTAACAGATTGTAAAAAAATTAAAGTGTTCTGCCCCTCAGGAAATTTCTTTCCCCTTTTTTCCTGCATACAACCCTACCTTTAATCTCCTAGTAGAAGGCAGGGATGGACAAAGTGGGAGACTAACGGTCAAGGACAGGAATGCAATTGTACTTGAGGAACAATTCTTTCTTTCCCTTCTTCCTCAAGTACCCTCCCTCCTACCCCCAGTCCCCAAACCTCAGCACCTATTCTATTTACCATATTCTGTGGTCCTTTACTGCCCACTGCTAGTTTCTAAGATCCTTGTAGCAAAGGATTGCAAAAGTTTTCTTGTGAAAAAAGTAGTTTCTTGGTAAAGCAATTTCATTTTTATTTTTTTATTTTATTTATTTTTTTTGGTGAGGAAGATTAGCCCTGAGCTAACATCTGTTGCCAATCCTCCTCTTTTTGCTGAGGAAGATTGGCCCTGGGCTAACATCCATGCCCATCTTCCTCTACTTTATATGTAGGATGCCTGCCACAGCATGGCTTGACAAGCTGTGCATAGGTCCGTGCCTGGGATCTGAACCTGTGAACCCTGGGCTGCGGAAGCAGAGCGCACAAACTTAACCACTACACCATTGGGCCGGCCCAATTTCATTTTTAAAGGCTGATTGTGTAATGATGAAACACTTAAGCAGGTAGGAGGCCCATCTTCATTTTACCTCACTCAGTTCTTTAATGTGGTATCAGGAGGTACAGAGCTCTGAACACAATCAAGAAGCGCCGTGGGAGGAGTGTACCTTCCCCCTTGCTTAGGCTTCCATAGAAGCTGGGCCCCACAGACCTGCATGTTCTCTTGCTCACTCCGTGCTCTTATTCCACATTTCTGCTGCTGCTGTGCCTGCTTTTCAGCCAGGATTGCAGAGGACATAGCAGTGGAGTTGTTTCCTTTAATGGATCACCTGTGACCCGGACTTGGCGTGTGAAGCAAAGTTAACCCAGTTAGGCTCCTAGCAGGGTTATAGCCTTACATCTTATTTTAGCACATTGACTTATTCTGGGTTTACCCATGTGCCCTTTAAATAACTGGCCTTGGACTCAGATGGTTGGTTGCATGTGGCAGCTCAACTACTGTGTTTACTATCAGTTAAAAAGAGCTGGCTTGAAGATAAGTACACCGTATTCATATCTGATAGGTCTCAGCGCAGCTTTTTGGACAGAGTCTCCAGATTTTATGATTGGCTATGATGGGCAGTAGAAGGGTGGAGCACAAGACATCTGAACTACCAATGTCTGTTTCCCCCTCCCTTTTTCTAACTGCACAGAACATCTTAGTGATGAAAGGAGCCTTGAGGTCAGTCCCCCATGAGTGCCAATGGAAAGAAAAAGTCCTTAAGTCCTGCCTTTAAGAACTCAAGAGATTTTGGGGGCTGCAAAAAGCCCCTTTCCATTCCCTAAGTCGATAGACTGCTTTTTTTAGATTCACTTTTTCTTTATATGGTGCTAGTTGGTGGATCTGGTCATTGGGCATCAGAAGTAGGTGCCAGAGCCTGGCTAAGCCTTGTCAGCAATGTCCACCTATTCCTACGTTAAGATCTTGCCCACTGAAATTACTTGGACATGTTTTCAAGCTTAATGTCCAGAGCAGAATAGGTAACCAGTCATTTGTCGAGTGGTCAGTTCCTTGATGGGGCACGTATCATCTCAGGGTTTTCATGCACAATGCATGCATCTGATTCATCTACAGAACTCTAAGAAATACAGTTGTCCTGACTCCATTCCTCTGATGAGGTCTGGCGAAGGTATTTTTTTTTTAAAAAAACTTCTCAGGTGATTCTGGTGTGCCGTCTGGATTGGTAACTAGTGGCTGGCCATCTTCTCTTTGAGCGCCGGAATCGCTCTGTTTTATTCTCTGCTGTATCCCAAAGGCTCAATGCAGTGTTTGGCACAAAGCAGACATTCAGTACGTAGTTTTTGAATGAACCCCATTTTACAGATCAGGCAACTGAGGTTCAGAGAAGTTAAGATCACATAGGTGCCGGTGCTGGTCGTCTTTCCACTATATTTCCCCAGGTCATGTTTAGGTTGCTTTCTGGCCCTAAGTCGGATATTGAGGCTGCGGTGTCCAGTTCCAAAGCTCAGTTTGCTCTACGCCCAACAGGCCCAGCTTCTTAGTCAGGCAATTTCTGCCTTGTCCGGTGCCGGGAGTCCGGCCACAGCAGAGTTAAACGAAGGCCCCGCCCCAGTGGGTGGGGCCAGGAGCGTGAGGGCGCCAGGAGCAGCAGCTTCCCCGACCGGCTAGCGCTTCTGCGCCTGCGCACGGCGCCCAGGGGACGGGGTCGGACTCAGAAATGGCGGCCTCCATGTTTTACAGCCGGCTGTTGGCCGCCGCCACCCTTAGGAGCCACCAGCCCCGGACGGCGCTGCGGGCCGCCGCCCAGGTATTGCGGCCCCGCCTGCCCTCGCTTCGAGGGTCGGCAGGAGAAAGGGCGAGCTGGGAGACCTGGTTCCTGTGGGCGAGGTGTGAGGGGACCCGAGGCCCGGCTCGGGGTCACTTGGAGTCGGTGACATTGGGTGACATGGGGTGCCCCGCCGGGCCCGCGGGCGGCTTGCCCAGGAGTGCTGTCTGCCAGGACTGTGAGCGGGCCCATCTTCGCGCCGCTCTGCTCCGGCTCTCAGTCCGCGAGAAGCTCCGGCGCCCCGGGTGCGGCTGCTCACCGGGTTTCCGAGGGGGCGGCGGGGAGCCGGAGTGAGCTCAGTGGAGGAGAGGGGCCCTGGGCAGTTTCTGCTGCCATGTCCTCGTCCGCCGCGGCCTCGGCCCGTCTTTGAGGAGGGGGAAAATGCCCTTCAGCTGTAGTTTTGTGTGCCTTAGGAGCTGTCATGGGTGGGACTGACTTCACAGGACCAGCAGTGCTTGCTTACCGGCCTTTTCTGGGACGAGGCAGGGAAGTTTCCCACCTCCCCGAAGCCTTTGTGTACTGTTCTGTTTGTTAATTGTCTTAATAAGATGCTACTTACTAGCTTACCAATTGAGGAAGTAAGAAAATCATCTCCTGGGTCACTTCATTTCTGGATAGCGTAATAACCACCGTTTTTATTTGTATGTTGTTTGAGTGTTTACTGTGTGCCAGGTACTGTGCTAAGCGTTTTACGTGTAGCCTTTTATTAGGCTTTTCAGCAACACTGTAAAGGAGTCTGTAAGCCGCATCACTGGTGAAGAAGATGTGGCTAAGAGAACAAGTAGTTTGGGCTAGGTCAGGAAGCAGGTAAGGTCACAGCTGAGGTTTAAGTCCAGAACTGTCTGGCTCCAGAGCCTGTGTGGTTGAATCTGCTCTACAGTTTTTTCCAGAACATAAGAATTGGCCTATTCTTTCCAACGATGACACCAAGAAACTTTTGGAATGGCGTGATTGGCTTCGTAAATCAATTCCAGAGTTTTAGATTATGTTCTTAAGTAACCTCAGGTATGCCATAAATGAATTGATTTAAATCTTGCTTTATCTTTTTAAAGATATTCATGCTTTCAATCTAGAGGTAGTGAATTCTGTGAGTTTGCTTTCTATAGGAGCAAATTGTCATGTCGTGAAAGTTTGTTTTTATTTTTTTCTCTTTTTCTCTCTTCTTTTTCCCCTCTTTTTATTATATTTTTTAAATTGGTTTTTTTTTTTTTTTTGGTTTTGTATGAGAGAGGTTAAAGAGGTTTAGTTTACAAGCCTTGAACAACTTCTTTATGGGTCTTAAAGGGTGCTGTCTAGTTTTTAGAAAATGAGAATTTGGTGAACAGATATGTTTTCATCCTAATCATAACTTTATCCTTTTGGAAATTCCTTTAAAAGTCTCTGTCTCAGGGGCTGGCCTGGTGGCACAAGCGGTTAAGTGTGCGCGCTCCGCTGCGGTGGCCCGGGGTTCACTGGTGTGGATCCCGGGTGCACACCGTCGCACCACTTGGCAAGTCATGCTGTGGCGGCGTCCCATATAAAGTGGAGGAAGATAGGCACGGATGTTAGCCCAGGGCCAGTCTTCCTCAGCAAAAAAAAGAGGAGGATTGGCAGATGTTAGCACAGGGCTGATCTTCCTCACAAAAAATAAAAAAATAAAAGTATTTTCTTAAACATCTTCTGTTTTCTCTTCCACCCTCAGGTGGAAGACCTAGGTGGAAGACCTCAGTCTAACCCCTTGGAAGGACCTCAGTCTAATGCCTTGCTTTTGTAGATGGGGACACAGAGTTGCAGGGTCTTCAGAATCTTGTTTGAGGTCACATATTGAGTTTAGCAAATTTTCTTAAACGTTTTGTTCAGTTCTCTGACCCTCGTCTAGTTTCTCTGTATCTTTTGTCCAGTGTATATTTGATAAAAATAGTTTAGGTTAGGAGCAGATTTATACATTTATCACCACAATCAATCTAATCACCATCTGTGACCATGCAAAGTTATTACAATATTATTGACTGTATTCCCTATGCTGTATATTACATTCTCATGACTTATTTTATAACTGGAAGTTTGTGCTCTTAACCCCCTTCACCTAATTTGCCCAACCTCCACCCCTCCTCCCCTCTGGTAGCAACCAGTTTATTCTCTGTATCTATGAGTCTGTTTCTGGTTTGTTTTGTTTGTTCGTTTTGCTTTTTTTAGATTCCACATATAAGTGAAATCATACGATATTTGTCTTTCTCTGACTGACTTATTTCACTTAGCATAATACCCTCTAGGTCCATCCATGTTGTGGCGAATGGCAAGATTTCCTTCTTTTTTATGGCTAATATTCCATTGTATACAGTTGTGTGTTGCTTAAGGACCAGGATATAGTATGAGAAATTTGTCATTAGGCAATTTCGTGATTGTTCAAACATCATAGAGTGTACTTCCACAAACCTAGATAGTCTAGCCTACTACACACCTAGGCTATATGGTACTAATCTTATGGGACCACCGTTGTATATGTGGTCCATGGTTGACCTAAATGTCATTATGCAGCTCATGACTGTATATTTACCACATCTTTTGGCTGGAGGAAACTTCTAAGTGATAATGTGAAGAAAGATAATACTTAAATGTGGGAATCTTTGTGATTATGCAGGAATTTGTATTACCAACATAAGTCAAAACTGATGATATTTCAAGTTACAACTTCTAGTGGTGCAAGGAAAGTATTATCAAAATACTTTGAATATTAAAAAATCTTTAAAGTAGTATAAAGCTATCAGCAATACCTTATGAGTACTACTAATGAAAGAAATCATAAAAATATACTTAGAATTTTCCACCATGGGTTTATCCTCAACTCTTTTTGGAAGAATTTCAAACTGATAGAAATGTTCCAACAAGTACATGAACACCTGTTTTACCTTTAGCTAAATTTAACCTTTTGCAACATTTGCTTTATCTTTAAAAAATTATATGCATGTATCTTTATATACATATGTATGTATAAAATTACATTCGTTTATTTTTGCTGAACCATTTGAGAGTAAGTTGCAGGTATCGTGGCAC
This sequence comes from Ceratotherium simum simum, assembly GCF_057802395.1. Lineage (NCBI taxonomy): Eukaryota > Metazoa > Chordata > Mammalia > Perissodactyla > Rhinocerotidae > Ceratotherium > Ceratotherium simum. Next base: position 59,444,187 of record NC_141909.1, on the reverse strand, counting down.
TTCACCCCTAGATATTTCAGCATACGCCTCTTGAGACTAAGGATATTCCCCTAAATAACCACAATATAGTTATCACATTTAGGAAATTTGACATTGCTATAACACTAATATCTAATATATAGTTCAGATTCATATTTCCCCAGTTGTCCCCAAAGTGTGCTTTATAGCTGTTAGATTTTTTTTTTTAGACTGAGATCAGGCCTCTATGTTGTATTTTCTGGTCTACCCAGCTATTAGGTGCCACCTAGTGACTCTCTGATTGCTCTTATATGTGTTGGAGCTGTTTGTACCTGTCTGTGAACTCTGTGGCTGGGACTAAGTCGGCCTTATTCTTTTACTGTCCCTAGCACAGTGTCTGGTATATAGGCATTGAAAAATGTTTGAGTGTATGACTATTTTTGCAAAGCTTATGCTAGGTACTTCCCTCCCCTTGTTTTTGTTATTATTTTGAGGTATAATTTATGTATATTAAAGTGCACAGTTTATGTACAATTTATGTACAACTTAAGTGGGTAGCTAGATTAATTTTTATGTATGTATACATCTGGATAGCCACCAGTCAGATCAAGATATACAATGTTTTCAGCCCTCAGAAGGCTGAAACCCATGTTCTCTCTCCTTGTCAGTATTCCCCAACAGAAGATAACTACTAATTCTGACTTCTGTCACCATATGTTAATTTTAACTGGTTTGGAACTATATTAAAAAAAAATCATATAAGTATGCTTGTGCTGGCTTCCTTTCTTTAAAGTTATGTATATGAGATTAATCCATTGTTGTGTGAGCAATAATTCTTTTTTTTTATTGCTCTGTAGTATCCTATTATATTAGTATACTACAATTTATCCATTCTCCTGTTGATGGGCAATTGGGTCATTTCCATTTGTTGTCTATTATGAAAAGGCTGTTATGAACATTCTTATATTTGCCTTTTCTAGACTAAGCACTCGTTTCTGTTGGGGTTTCAGAAGGTAGATGATTACTGAAGTTTGAGACATTGCTGGCTTTTAATATTAAAGTGACACTAAGTCAGGGAATTGAGCTACCCAGGTGAAATGTTATCCAGGATTTTAGTTTACCAGATGAGTCAGAAATAAGTTGCTATTATGTGTGATTGACTTGTTAGACTAGTGGTTCTCAAACTGTAGAGTGCTGAAGAATCAACTGAATGACTTGTCACAAATGCTGCAGATTTCCTGAGGCCCAGTCCAGAGATTCTGATTTTGTAGATGAGATGGGGTCCTGGCATCTGCGTTTTTAGAAGCATCCCAGGTAATTTTGATACGAATGGTTCAGGATCCCCCTTTAAGAAACAGACTGTTTACATAAGACTCCTTTAAATTCAGTTCTTATGATACTGTGTGTTTCATATGAACCATGTTTCAGTATTCTGCATTCTGTGTGGAGATAATGGAAATGTATGGATAACACCTAAATGTGTGATTCCAATGCAATCTTCCAAGGCTTTCATAGCACTTAATTTGTTCTACATATTGCCATATAAAGTTGATAGGATTTTGAGGAGTTTGGGAAAAGGGAGGGAGGTGTTTCTCCGTGTTTTGTGGGTTAAGACTAGGCTCTAACTTAGTGAAGCTTTGGGACTAATAGATGCTGGATATCTTACTGATGTACATCTTTCCTTCAACACTTCTCATTGTTGTGGCCCTGCCGCAGGAAGCTGAAAAGCCAGATCTCATACTCCTTTCTGTTTCAGCTATGACTTCAAAACTGGCAGAGGGACATCTTATTTCTGTTTCCTTTTTATTTCTTTTTGAAAGAATATTTCTTACTCAGCCCTACTGAGGGACGTTTTAGTGGAGAAAAGTCCACTGTGTGAAGTAGCACTTCCTCTTATCCTTTATTTTCTGTCTCCTTACTCTTCTTACCACAGTCTGGCATGTTACGTTTCTTTATTGCCTATGTCCTCTCCCCCACCCACTCCCCCAAACAAACAAACCCTAGAATGTAAGCTTTAGGTGTAAGGATTTTATTGGGTTCACTGGTCTATTTCCATTGCCTTGGTGCTCAATAAATATTTAATTGAATGAATGAATATTGTACATAGATTGAAAAAGGGAGGAGTTTGTAGTTGGCAACGCTTTCTTGGAAGCTTTTGCAGTTCAGTCATGAAGGACAAACGGCTGAACTGGGTTAGTAAAGGAGGTACCAGTTAAGGGAATCTTTTAGAAGGAATGTGTTAAAGATGGTGTTGCAAATCAGTTCTCTGAGATGTTATTTGCAGGCTATTAGATGGAGAGTTTCATGGAGGAAGTTTACTGGAAAGTGATCTCTGGATCAGTACCTGTGGGAGAGTGAAGGAAGGAGGATTGAGTAGAGGGAGAAGTACAACTGTGGTGCAGTTGTGGTAGGACCTCTGCCATTCCTTTGGGAGATCTGCAATTAGGATGGTCTTTCTGAATTGTCCCAAATTGGAGTAAGGTGCCAGCTCTTTATATTCCTCCCTTAACCCCTATTGACCAGTGATTGGATGCAGGCTGACAATGGGAAGGAGGTGTGACTTTGGGGAAGGAGCCCCAATGAGAGGACACAGCTGAGAGCTGTGCGCAGCCAACACTCCTAGCAGCTGCGCCTATTTCTGCCTTGGTCCTGAAGGGAGGATCTGGACAGCACAGCATCCACTACAGATGAAGCAGGGTTTCAAGTCTGGAGTGTATGAAATAGTAATGGTACCACCTCATTCAATTATCACATATCTAGTGCCAGGCAATTTGTTAGGTGCTGGAGGAAAGGTGGAGAGAAGGAAGCTGGGAAGGATTTTTGGTCTGTTGGAAAAGATGAGATTGATTTCAGATCTGCTGAATTTGGCACTGAGGTAGAAATGCTCTATAGGTCATTACAGACATGGTAGTAAAGCTCAAATGAAAGATAAGACTAGAGATGATGAGGAAATAGTTAAAACCACAAGGGTAACAGTTAATATTTAGCTGGTAGATTAACTTTTAGTTTTATGTTGTAATTTAGGTACTCTGAATATTATATTTGATGATTTAATATAACACGTATTATAGTTATGAAGACCCGAGTACTCTATATAAACAAAGTATTTTGAGAAGGTGTTTTTAACAAGAATAACTGCCAAATCGCTGTTGTATAAATATGTCCCCAATTTCTCTAGGTTCTGGGAAGTTCTGGATTGTTTAACAACCATGGACTCCAAGCACAGCAGCAACAGCAAAGAAGTCTTTCACTACATGAATACATGAGTATGGAATTGTTGCAAGAAGCTGGCGTCTCCATTCCCAAAGGACACGTGGCTAAGTCACCAGATGAAGCTTATGCAATTGCCAAAAAATTAGGTACTAAATTAAAAAAAACTTGTGCCACCTTGACACAGGAACTCTGATGAGATGTGAACTTTACTTTTGGGTTAATAACAACTTTTAGCTATTTTATTTTATTTTTTAAAAAATAAATTTTACTTAAAGGAGAAGGTGGAACTTTATTGTTGTTGACTTTCTAAAATTATTATAGTGCTAGTAACTTAAGAATCACTTATTGGCATTAGGAAGCTGAAGTCCTATATTTTGTTGGAATATAATAATGAGGAAGGAAGTTATGTTTTACTATTCTGTAGCTTAAAAGGGTGGTGACTGTGATGATTCTTCAGGGAGCTGGTGAAGGAAAATCTTAGCTGTTTATGTGGTTGTAAAGAGAGGTCTAGTATCTCCGTTTTTTTTTTTTTTTTTTGACATGAAAAATATGGAACCAAAAGGGGAAAAAAGAATTGAGTGCTAGACTGTAAGCTCCATGTGAGCAGGGTTTCTTTGTCTTCTTTTGTTTTGCTGGTATATCCCAAACTCTTAGAAGAGTGCCTGCACTGTGGAACAGTACCTAGACACTTAGGTAATCAATAAATATTAATATTTATTAAGTGAATTAAGTAGTTGCCCGTGTTTACTGTAGGTTCTTTTATTGATAACAGAAACCTTAATAGCTTTTGTTAATGTGAATTTATATTAATCTCTTAATTAAAAAATAAATTTTGTCTTTAGAAAATATGCTTCAATTTACATTTTTAAGGATTTAATATGAGAACATAAAAAAATGAGTAATATGGGGGCTGGCCCCAGGGTGTAGTGGTAGGGTTCATGCGTTTTGCTTCAGGGGCCCGGGGTTCGAGGGTTCTGCTCCCAGGTGTGGACCTACACAATGCTTATCAAGCCAAGCTGAGGTGGTGTCCCACGTACAAAATAGAGGAAGATTGGCACAGATGTTAGCTCAGGGACAGTCTTCCTCAAGCAAAAAGAGGAAGATTGGCAACAGATGCTAGCTCAGGGCCAATCTTCCTCACCAAAAAAAAAAAAAAAAAAGAGTAATGTACTAGCTATACACTGCATTTTCTTTTTAGCAGTATTTAAATCTCACTAATTTTATGTAGGTTAGCACAATGTTGTATGCACATTTGAATAATATGTGCATTTATTTTAATGCACGTGTGCTTTGGTGAAGACTAATTTTTCAAGTAAGATGTGGAACATTTTAAAAATATTTAAAAATTTTAAGGTTTCATCTTGGTTTATATATATTTGTTTCTAGAATGGGTTTTTCTTTCAAAAGTAGGGGCGTGGACAAGTTCAGAAAATTGTCGTATATTATCATATACTCTGTTTTTGAACGAGATGGCCATGATTTCCTTGACTTGGAGCATGATTTTTCATTTACAGTTTTTTTAATTAATCAGAAAAAATTTCTTTTTATTCAGATCACAAGCAAACTTCTTTTTATTCAGCAAAAGCCTTTTGTGTGTTCATACTAATTTCGGTGAGATTTTTGTTAATTAATGGTGACCTGTAGTTTGAACTTGTACATGGTAAAAGAGGTACATCATTTTTACTTTTGAAACACCATATATATTAGAGGCTCTTAAGGGTCAAGGTTTAAAGAAAACTCATGTTTGTGCTTTGTATTTCTGTAGTATTTCTTGCAGAGGCTACTTTTTAATAAACACCTCCTTGAAATTCAGTCTTATATATATGACCTAAAGGTTAATTTCTAAAGAAGACCCAGCTATAAGTAGGAAGGAAGACTTGGATATGTAATTGAGAAAGTATAAGTTTTTCTTATTCTACCTTTCTTTCCTTAAGGATGAACTTCTGACTGTTTGACATCTGTTTGACTTTGTTCTTTTATTTTTGTTACTCTCATCTCTCGAGTGATGCTTTTCTTTTGTTTACCAATTCTTTCCGTCATAATGCTGAAGATATAAAATGTTTCCCATACCACTGTTAATAGGGCCTGGTTTATGTATAATTTCTTTTTTATTCCCAAATTATTATAACTGGTTTTCTTTAGTTTTTCATATATTTTCTCATTTAGTTAAATTTTATTGTTTTGTCAGAAAAAATAATTTGTGTAGAAACTTTCATAAAAGGAGTAGAATTTATCAGGATGCCAATTTCTTGATTTCTTTACTCTTCGTAAAAATCTTTAATGATTCTTAGCTTTGGAAGAAAGAATAGTTATGTGCAAGGTATACTATAACTATGGGTATTTCTGGCAAGTTCTCTGGGACCAGGACTTATAAGTAGTAAGGAGCAAGTAGGCAGCTCTGATTTTGAGCCCACTGGAACAGAAGGCATCTTGTTCATCTAGAAAGTGTGCAATCACTTTTTGCATCACTGCAAATGATGATTATAGTATGGGAGCAGGATTAGTGATTAATGAGGACCTTTAAATCTAGCGGAGCAGAAATCTACTCTTTAAAAGATATATTTAGTAACTACTATGAAGACGGGGACAATTTTATCTTTTGCAGCAAGTCATTAATATCAGAAGATATTGATTATGGGCTCTAATTGCACAAGGTGTGGTATGAGGTGCTTGAGAAATACACCTGGTTTTATCTATTTAGCTAGCAATTCCCAGTGCTAATTTTGGCTACCTCAGGGTGATTTTTGCTTCTTGAGTTACTACAAAATTCACAAAATCCTAATTCCCATTTATAAAAAACTCTTACCTTACCAACCAATATACTAGGGCATAAATGCATTACAGGTGTGCCAAACTATTGCTTCCCCTCAGTCCTGTGGGTGGTAGTAGAAGCTGGGTTAGCATGGGGTCCGGGGCCACTGAGCCCTACAGCTTGTGACCTCCTGAAATGGCCCTGGCCTCTTGCCCGGTATTCCCTACAGATTCTATCATTATCTATATGTGTCTTGATGTGAAAAAAGTTGGGAAGTACTGTCCTGGACGCAAGTGTTATCTCTTGTAAATAGCTGAAATTAGAGATGGAAGAAAGGTTGGAAAGAAATATAATTAATTCTAAAATTTTTAAAGACTATATGAATCCATAAAATGAAGGTTGGTGAGTTTGGCGATCACAGAGAAATTTCTGGAATGGATTATCAAAGAGTTGGTTGTTAAGCACAGAGAAATGAAGTAGTTATAATTCAGGGTCAGCTCTAGGAGCAGATTGCCATCTCTTTCTTACAGTTACTAGTTCAACGAAATATACTTTCAGTAAGGCATTTGGCAGGGTTCTTGTAATTTCCCTATTGATTGTAGGAATATAGTTTGGATTCTAGTATAATTAAGGTGGAATTTCTATCTGGTTGAATAAACATGCAAAGGGTGCCAATTGATGAATGTCAGCCTGGAGGGAGATTTCTGATGGTATACAATGGGGCTTTGCCTTCTTTTTTCTTGTTCCCAATATTTTATTAGATGACTATATGTGAAGAATACTTAAAACATTTGTGAATTACGAGAGCTAGGAGGGATGGTGAATATATTTTAAAGACAGTCTTGGGATCCATAAAAGATGTTGTCTGACCAGACCAAAGGGCCAAATCTCATAAGACTGTAAGCTCTATGAGGGCAAGTTCAGTGTCCTTTGCTCATTGTTGTATCTGCAGCTGCAGCATGGTATCTGGTGTACAGATGTAACTGTTGAATGAATTAATGGAATTGAATAAAATCTTTATTTCAATCAATTGTCCTCAGACTTATCTTCTAATCTTTCTCCCTGTCTTGATAGTTGATGAGCCTGTATGTCATTAATTTTTTTTGGTTTTTCTTTTGTTGTGAAGGGCTTTTTATGAGAAAGAACTTTTGAAGAATCATCTCTGCCCTTAAGGAGTTTATATTCCTAAAGAAAGGAAATTGATACTTTGGGGGGATAGCCTTCTGTCTTGTAAAATGTTTTTGAAGAAGTAGAGCTTCATTATTCTTACTCACTAGGTCAGTATGTTAAATTCCCAGTTTAATGAGTACAAATGTTGGAATTTAGCCCTGCAAAGCACCAGTTTAACTATTGACCATTTTTACATTACATTTACACTGTGTGCATTACAGTTACCCTCTTTAGATGTAAATGAATATTTCCGAAGTACTGGAAAGTCATGACTTGGCAGGTAACCACAAACGGGTACAATGACTAGTGGCTGCTCATTTTAGTTTGGGCACGAACTCTCTAGTTTGCCACAGTCCCTTAGGCCACCTGTTTTATTCTTAATAAGAAAATTATTGTTAGTTTTAAGGAAATTTCTAATTTCTGAGTTTTCCCTAATTTTCATCTAATGTTGTTATACTTGGGAATGGTGGGGACTATGGCAAATTGAAAAGGGTCTGTCTGGTGGAAACAAGGCACTTCTAATCAGCTCTAGTTGCAGGGCCCAATATTTCCAGTTCTGAGTTTTTTTAAGAGCAGCAGAAAATCTAGATTTATAAGAATTCTCTCCATTTTTAAATATTCTTTTATTCAGCTTTCAGAAAATATATGCTAGGAACCCTCCCAGGAGCTTGTAAACATCAATGAACACAACAAAGATTCTGCTCTCCTGGAACTGTATTCTGGTGGGGGAACAAAATAAATGATAAACATGAGAAATTGTATATTGTGTTTGAAGGTGTTGACTTCTATGGGAAAAAAAGAGCAGGCTAAGGGGGTATTGGTCACAGGTGGGCAGGTTGTAGCAGTAAATAGGGTGATCAGAGTAAGCCTCATGGGCAATGTGAGATTTAGAGAAAGACTTGAAGGGAATGAAGACCTTTCCCAAATGAATACCTGGATGAAGAGGATTCCAGGCAGAGGGAGGATTAGAGCCAAGTCCTGAAGGCAGGAGCATGCCCAGGAACAGTAGAGACTAGTGTAGCTGGAGTGGAGTGAGCGGTGAGGAGGGTTTAGGAGACACAAAGGGTAAGGGTGCTGGGGGGATTATATAGGGCCTTGTCGGCCATTGTAAGGACTGTGGCTTTTATTCTGAGTGAAATGGGCATCCAGTGCAAAGTTTTAAGTAGAGGAGTGATGTGCTCACTTTGGCTGCTGCTTTGAGAATGTTCTGTCAGGGGCAAGGATAATCTAGGTGAGATATAATGGTGGCTGGGATCAGGGTCCAAACTGGGGGTGATGAGGAACGGTCAAGCTTCTGCATTAATTTCGAAGATAGAACTAGTATGATTTCCTGATTGAATGAATGTGGGGTATGAGGAAGAGTTTTTTTTTTTTTTTTTTTTTTTGGTGAGAAAGATCAGCCCTGAGCTAACATCCGATGCCAATTCTCCTCTTTTTGCTGAGGAAGATTGGCCCTGGGCACGAATGTCAGCCCGTACTTTATATGGGACGCCGCCACAGCATGGCTTGACAAGCTGTGGCCGGTGCACGCCCACGATCCGAACCAGCGAGCCCTGGGCTGCCGCAGTGGAGCTTGCGCACTTAACCGCTTGTGCCGCTGGGCCAGCCTCAGGAAGAGGTTTTTTTTAACATGACCTTGACTGACTTATAAGGCCATTTTCTGACTTAAGTGGAGGTCTACATTTCCAATGTAGACTCATTTACATCATTAATTTTATAAACGTTCTTTGTAATTAAGTGTAAACTTGAGGTCATTTCTTATTTGTTTGATCACAAACTACATCTGTTACCTCCTTCGTTAGGTGGGAGTCCCCTCTCATTCAGCTTGGTATGTGCATTAGGGGATGACTGTTCCCCAATAGTAGAGCGCCCATCTTCAGCCCGTTCAAACATGTTTGTGGAGTGGTTGTTATATCCCATGGACTGCTTTGTGCTAGGGGTACAACGAATAAGATGAAGCCCTTAACCCTGACCTCAAAGGTTAATTATTTTGCCATAATGTAATATTGGCATTGCACTGCTGGTATGGGCAAAATGCCATGAGAAGCAAAAGGAGGAGGCTCTGAAATTCTGCCTGTCTGGGGAGACAGAGAATGCCCCTCTAAGAGGTATTGCCCTGGATCATGAACGATGAGTAGTAACTAGGCTAAACAGCTAGTTTGCTGATTTTTTGGAGCAAATTAGAAAGAGGAGGAAGAGAGAGATCAGTCTTCCTGTTAAAGAAGAAAATTTCAGATTCCTTATTAAAAAATTATTTTTAAGACTTATAAGCATAACATTCTGGAATCTTTTGATAAACATACCTTAACTCCTGATAGTATTCCTCACAACAGCTCAACAATGTATGGTAACAGGGCTTTCTGTCAGTGGGGCACTGTAAATTGGTATCAATATTGGCACTTTCCTCTTAAGTCACGGTATGTTTCTGCTCAAAGTAGTATTTATGACAAATTTTCACAGAATAGGAAGTTTACATGTCAATAGAAAGGAAGGAAAGTGTTAGAAAAACATTTGACTCTCAGTTTTGTACTTTTAATACCTTCCAAAGTACTAGATAAAGTGTCAAGGAAAGGTAAGGGTATTTTTAGTATACTTTAAGAAATAGTTTAATATGAGTGACTAATTTTTTTGAGTTGTGGATCTTTAGATGGTGAGTGTTTTATTAGTGTTCTAATCTAGAAAATCTATATACGTGCAATGCTTCATTTTTTAACATTGTGGATAAATGAAACTTGAATAACACTGCTTAATATGTATGCTTAATAACAAAGTATTGTGTCTTGCTTCTTGCTCTGCTCCGTGCTTCTTATCTAATAGCAGTGTTTTTCTTCTAGGTTCGAAAGATGTTGTGATAAAGGCACAGGTTTTAGCTGGTGGTAGAGGAAAAGGAACATTTGAAAGTGGCCTCAAAGGAGGGGTGAAGATAGTTTTCTCGTAAGTCATGTTTTTTAAAGAAAAAAACATATTGTAAAAGATGCCCCTTATTGATGAAGATACTGAGACTAATATTAGATGAGATCAGATTTTGTCTATCATGTGCTTTTGTTTTTTTTAGTTGGAGGAGAAAAGAATTTTGAGTTCTTTTTTTTATTTTAGTCCAGAAGAAGCAAAAGCTGTTTCCTCACAAATGATTGGGAAAAAGTTGTTTACCAAGCAAACAGGAGAAAAGGGCAGAATATGCAATCAAGTATTGGTTTGTGAGCGAAGATATCCCAGGAGAGAATACTACTTTGCAATAACAATGGAAAGGTCATTTCAAGTGAGTAATTGTAGACATGGTACATTTAGGGTGAATTTATTACATTCAGTTTCAAAAGTTGATTATTATTTCTGTTTGTATGAGAAAGATTAAAAAGGTATGATCCATAAGGTGTGATCCATAATCTATTTGTATATGTCGTGAACACAATAGTTATTTTTGTTTCATTTTAAAAAACAGCATGGTAATGCCGTAAAATTTGAAATATAATATTGTAATAAAAAAAAACTGTCTGCAAAATCCTGCTGAAGTAAAATCCACAGGATTTCCAAATAGTTAATTTGCTAAGAGCAGCTTAAATCATCTCTGATTCATCTCTAGATTCTATAGACTGAGAAAAAATTTCTAGCAGAATAAAATATTCTAACCAGAGTAAATCTCTGAACCCACTAAGAGAATTTGTATCCCTGGCTTCATCTTTTTCTTTTTCAACCTCTTGGTATTTTCTATAGTTTGGAGTTTGTTTTGCTAGATAATTTGGTACTTGGTAAGTCGAAGGGTGACGTTCTGTTGCGAACAGTATGATTCTAAGGAGCGTAACCCTAGCTCTGCTCTCCTCTGTGGAACCTAAAATGCTAGCAGTGGACTAAAGGCATCAGGTAAAGAGAAAATCTTTCATAGACCTGGTGCTTGGAGAAACCGTTGATAATCATTTTATACTATAATTATCTGGCTTTTTGAGTGCATTGGTTAAGTTTTGCGAGCTGAACCTGTGTGGTAACTAGATTTTCTTTTGAAGCAAACTGGGTACATATTTTGAAGCCCTGGTAAGGATTTGATGTAGAATATTACTAATTACACAATTAGTAATATAACAAAAATTTTAAGGGTCGTGAAAATAGTTTTCTTATGTAAAACAGCTTTTTAAAAATTAGCTACTTTCTGTATTGTGATTTGTTTTCCCCTATAGTTAATTAAATCTTCTAGTAATATTTGAGTGATAATATAAAAAGTGTGTTTTGTAACTTTTAATTTTTATAAGAAAGTATTTCTTAAGGTATAACACTAGATGGTAGTAAAAACCCACTCAAGATATAAGTTTAAAAAAGCATTGTTTTATTCATAAGTGATATTTTTACCTCTTTAGGTTTGTCTGTATGGTAGAATTCAGTAGGTTACTTTAGCAATCCCATGACAGTTTGCAAAAATTATATTTTACAAATTCATTTATTTTCACTACATTTTCTCTTCCTTTTCGTTGATATTATATATCAGCATCTATCATTTTGTTAGTTATTATGTTTTTACTTTTTATTATAGCCAGAAACAAGGTTTATATGCCTGGACGATTTGAGATATGAGTCCTATAATGTTGCACATTCAGAGTAGCTCATCTTGATTGGAGTAAATGTTACAAACTGGATATGTGTTATTAAAGATATGACTGTAACACACTGAATGTATTTTATTAAAGATATGTCAAAGCATTAGGGAAAAGGATCAAATTTGAGTTCATTTTAAGAACTCTAATTTTCAGAGAACTATTTGATTCTCATTAAGGAAAAAATGTTTTTATTTCGTTTGCAAAAGTAATACATAGTTGTAATAATTCACACGAAAAATTCTATAGTACTAGTAAAACCATTTGGCCAAAGACATTATAATGTTCTTTGATGTTATTACATTAGACCAGTGTGGAGTTGGTCTGTGTTACTTTTTGGGGTATAGCGAACTTTTTTGGGAATCCCTGTGGAAACGTCCCTATTAAACAATAAAAAATTTAGTCAGCTGTTTAAACTAAAAAGAAAAGAGCATTTTTGATTGAATTAAAGTCCTATGCATAGGAGTTAAGTGATCATTAAAAATTGCTTTTGTTGCTTGCTTTTAGGAGATAAATTATAGGCTCTACTAGTCTTCTTTAGTAAGTATCATATCAGGAAGCCTGGGCAGATATCTACCATAGGGTTGGTGTGCCAGAAAATTGATTCAAGTATTACTCTCTGTTTTGGCACTTTTTAAAAATCAGATTTCTTGACATTTGCCCAGTGCCTGTTGGGTACTTTTGGGCTGAGATAAATCTAATTTAACAAATCACATTTGCTACTTTAATTTATTTTTCTAGTAAAACATTACATTCTGCTGTAAATGAATGGTACATTTAGCTGTCAATTTTTTACTTTGCCTGGAATAGATATAAAATGTGCTGTAAGACTTCCAGATTTTATTTTCCATACTTTTTTTTTTTTTTAAAGAGGTCTTTATTAAGTGGCTGCTTTGTCATATAATTTTAAATTCAAATCTATTTTAAGGCAAAAACCTTTTGCAAGACCAACAAGACAAGAGGAATTTGGGTTTAGAAAGTGAAAATAGCATTATTAGTTTATTTGAAATTACAGCTATTTGCTGGAACTTAGTTGTTCTGAAAGTTTATTACTAAAATGTAAAAGTTAAAACCAAACAGAAACAATAGTCAAGACCAAATGCAAAACTGTAGTCATTGTTTTAACTGATCTCTGTTTACTCATGTAAGTTTTCTTCTTACCTGCTAGCTATAGATTTTAGGGTTCCTTTCTAATTGTTCAGGAAATTAGTGCAAAAAGAGGCTATTCACTTTCTTTTATGTATTATTATTTCGTGTGTATTTTTTCTAACCTTTTCTCTAACTTACAGCCAACTTTTGAAGACTTAATCATAACTTCGGTGATAATTTAATATTATCTTTTTTCCCTCCAGTAGTGCTGCCTTCATGTGCCTCTTCATTTCTCTTATCAGAAGATCTAAAAAGAAAAGGAAAGTAAAACTAAAATAAAAAGTTTAAATACTTTAAAAGTTTGTTAGTTTCTACCTCTTATGTTGAATAAAATTATATTTGGGGTTATCTATAGATTAATTTATCTGTATTCTAATTCAGTAGAATGACAGAGGCTCTTCTTAAATCTGAGTTTTTCTCCTCTCTTTAAATCTTTGTAAAAGCTTATAATTATGAACTGCCTTGCTAGAGAGGAAATGAAGAATACCTTTTCATTTGAAGTTTATAGAAGAACTAAAAATTAGACTATAATTTCAAACATTTCTCTTTACTTAGGCTTGCTACTGTTCTCTTCTTTAGTCTCAAAAGGCACAATGAGTTCCTTTTTATTCAAAAAATTTGTATGTGTGTTGCAGTGAGTTCTGCAACCAAGTACTCAGAACTGGGCCAAACTCACAGGTTAAGAGCACAGTCCTCTGTATGACTGCCCTCACTCCAGACACCGGCCTCAAGTTTGGAGTCCCCAGGTCACCCCTACCTCTGACCACCCTCACTTCTGACCACGAGACAAATTTGGGTGTTGCTAGTTCTCCCTCAGGTTTCATAATTTGCTAGAATGACTCACAGAACTTAGGAAAGCACCATACATATGATTACAGTTTGTTATAGCCAAAGGATACAAATCAGAACCAGCCAAATGGGAGAGATGCATAGGGCAGGGTCTGGGAGTGTCCCAAACATAAAGTTTCCATTGTCCTCAGGGATGTCATCCTTCTGGCATATTGATATGTGACAATATGCAGAATATTGCCAACCACAGAAGCTCATCAATTTTCTGGTCTAGAGTTTTTTTTTTTTTTTTAAATTAGTCAAAAACACATAACATAAAATTTGCTATCTTAACCATTTTTAAGCATATAGTACAATAGTGTTAGCTTTATGCATATTGTTGTGCAGCAAATCTCTAGAACTTATCTTGCAAAATTGAAACTCTATATCCATTGAACAACTTGCCTTTTACCTCTTTCTCCAGCTCATTCTCTCCAGCTCATTTCTCCAGCTCATTTACCTCATTCTCCTAGCAGCCACCATTCTACTTTCTGTTTTTAAGAGTTTGACTATTTGAGATACCTCAAATAAATGGAATCATGCAGTATTTGTCTTTTTGTGACTGGCTTATTTTACTTAGCATAATGTCCTCAAGGACATTCATGTTGTAGCATATGTCAGGATTTCTTTCCTTTTTTTTTGGTGAGGAGGATTAGCCCTGAGCTAACATCTGTGCCCATCGTCCGCTATTTTTGTATGTGAGATGCCACCACAGCATGGCTTGTTGAGTGGTGCATAGGTCCGTGCCCCGGATCTGAACCTGCGAACCCTGGGCCGCCGAAGTGTAGCTCATGAACTTAACCACCACACCACCAGGCCGGCCCAGGATTTCCTTCTTTTTAAAGGCTGAATAATATTCTTTTGTGTTTATATACCACATTTTCTTTATCTTTCATCTGTTAATGGACATTCAGATTTCTTCTGCCTTTTGGCTGTTGTGAATAATGTTGCAGTTAACATGAGTGTGCAAATATCTATTTGAGATCTGATTTTCAATTCTTTTGGATATATATCCAGAAGTAGGATTGCTGGATCATATGGTAATTCTATGTTTAATTTTTTGAGGAACCTCTATACTGTTTTCTCAGTGGCTCCACTATTTTACATTTCTACCAACAGAGCATAAGAGTTCCAATTTGTCCACATCCTCAGCAGTGCTTTTTATTTTCTGTTTTTTTTTTTTTTTAATAGACGCTGTCGTAAGGAGTGTGAGGTAATATCTTGTGGTTTTGATTTGCATTTCCCTAATGATTGATGATATTGAGAACCTTTTCAAATGCTTATTGGCCATTTGCGTATTGTTATGGAATGAATGCAAATTGTTATGGAATGAATGTTCCTGCCAAAATTCATATGTTGAAGCTCTGACCCCCAATGTGATGATATTTGGACCCCCATAATGGGAAGTAGCTTTAGAACTGGGTAATGGGTAGAGGCTAGAAGAGTTTTGATATGCATGCTAGAAAAGCCAAGATTGCTGTGAAGGGGCTTTTAAAGGTGATTCTGGTGAGGGCTCAGAAAAAAGGAGAGCTATAGAGAAAGCTTCCATCTTCTTAGAGAATACATAATCATGATCAGAATGTTGGTAGAAATATGGATAGTGAAGACCATTCTGAGGAAGTCTCAGTTGGAAACAAAGAACATGTTATTGGACGATGGAAAAAAAGGTGATCTTTGTTATAAAGTGGCAAAGAACTTGACTGAACTGTGTTTATGTTCTAGTATGTTGTGGAAGGTAGAACTTGCGAGTGATGATATTGAATATTTAGCTGAGGAGATTTCTAAGCAAAGTATTGAGGGAACAGCTTGGTTCCTCCTGAATGCGTATAGTAAAATTGGAAAAGAGAAATGAATTGAAGAAGGAATTGTTATGCAAAAAGGAATCGAGGGCCGGCCCCGTGGCTTAGCGGTTAAGTGCGCGCGCTCCGCTACTGGCGACCCGGGTTCGGATCCCGGGCGCGCACCGATGCACCGCTTCTCTGGCCATGCTGAGGCCAGGTCCCACGTACACCAACTAGAAGGATGTGCAGCTATAACATACAACTATCTACTGGGGCTTTGGGGGAAAAAATAAATAAATAAAATTAAAAAAAAAAAGGCATCAAAACTTAAAAGATTTGGAAAATTCTCAGCCTGCCTCTATTGCAAAAAATAAGAAAGCTATTTGGAAAAGAATATGAAGGTTATGGCCAAACAACCATTTGATAAGGAGATTAGTATGGGTGCGAACCATGAACGGTGAGAAATAAATGTCTGTTGTTGAAGCCATCCAGTCTATGGATTTTGTTACAGCATTGAAAACTAAGACATAGATCTTCTTTGGAGAAATGTCTAAGTCCTTTGCCCATTTTTAAATTGGAGTTTTTGTTGTTGTTGAGTTGTAGTTTTTTTTATATATATATATATATATATATATATATATATATATAATTTATACAGTCATGTGTTGCTTAACAATGGGGATGCATTCTGAGAAATGTGTCGTTAGGTGATTTTATTGTTGCGCGAACATCATAGAGTACTTACATAAACTTAGATGATATAGCCTACTACATACCTGGGCTATATGGTACTAATCTTATGGGGCCACCATCGTATATGCAGTCTGTTGTCAGCTGAAACGTCATTATGTGGCACATATGTGTGTGTATGTATATATGTATGTGTATATATATGTGTGTGTATATATATTATTTTGAATTAATCCCTTATCAGATATATGGTTTGCAAATATTTTCTTCCACTCTTGTAGGTGGCCTTTTCACTTTGTTGATTGTTTCTTCTGTTGTGTAGAAGTTTTTAAGTTTGATACAGTCCCATTTGTCTATTTTTGCTTTTGTTGTATGTGATTTGTTGTTTATCCAAGAAATTATTGCCAAATCCAATGTTTTGAAGCTTTTCCTGTATGTTTTCTTTTGGCAATTTATAGTTTCAGGTTTTATGTTAGGTCTTTAATCCATTTTGAGTTAATTTTTGTATATGGTGTAAAGTAAGGTCCAACTTCATTATTCTGCATGTGGATATCCAGTTTCTCCAAGACCATTTATTGAAGAGACAGACTATCCTTTCCCTATTGTTTACCTTGGCATCTTTGTCAAAGACCGTTTGACCATATACATGAGCGTTTGTTTCTCGGTTTGCTATTCTGTTCCATTGGTCTATGTGTCTGTTTTTATGCCATAACAATACTGTTTTAATTACTATAGCTTTGTAATATTTTTTGAAACCAGGAAGTATGAGGCCTCCAGCTTTGTTTTGCTTTCTCAAGATTATTTTGGCTATTCAGGGTCCTTTGAGATTCCATATGAGTTTTAGGATTTTTTTCCTATTTCAGCAAAAAATAGACAATTGGAAAAAAGAGATTTTATTGTGAAAAAATGCGATTGAGATTTTAAAAGGGATTGCATTGAATCTATCTATTGCTTTAGATAGTATTGGACATTTTCACAATATTAAGTCTTCCAATTCATGAAAATGAGCTGTCTTTCTGCTTATTTGTGTTGTTCTTAATTTCATTCAGCAGTGTTTTGTAGTATTCAGCATCCTAGTGTTTCATCTCCTTGGTTAAATTCATTCCTAAGTATTTTATTTTTTTTGATGCTATTGTAAATGGGATCATTTTCTTAATTTCCTTTTTGGATTGTTCATTGTTAGTGTATAGAAATGCAGGACATATTTGTGTGTTGATTTGTGTCCTGTAAGTTTGCTGAACTTGTTTAGTAGTTCCTACAGGTTTTTGTGGATTCTTCAGGGTTTTCTATATACAAGATCATGTCATCTGTGAACTGGGATAATTTTACTTCTTCATTTCCTATTTTGATACCTTTTATTTCTTTTTCTTGTCTGCTTGCTCTGGCTAGGACTTCCATTACTATGTTGAATAAAGTGATGAGAGTGAGCCTCCTTGCCTTTTTCCTGATCTTAGAAGGCAAGCTTTAAGTTGTTCACCATTGAGTATATTGTTGGTTGTAGGCCTTTCATCTATGGCTTTTATCATGTTGTGGTAGTTTCCTTCTATTCCTAGTTTGTTGAGTGTTTTTATGAAAGGGTTTTGAATTTTTTCAAATGCTTTTTCTGCATCAGTTGAGAAGATCATGTAATTTTTTACCTTGATTCTGTTAATGTGGTGTATAAATTGATTTTTATATGTTGAACCATCCTTGCATTCTAGGAATAAATCCCTTTTGATTATGTTGTATAATCCTTATAATGTGTTGTTGAATTTGATTGGCTAATATTTTGTTGAGAATTTTTGTATCAGTAATCAGGGATATTGGTCAGTAGTTTTCTGGTAATATCTTTGTCTGATTTTGGTATCAGGGTAATGCTGGCCTCTTAGAATGAGTTTAGAAGTGTTCCCTCCTCTTCAATTTTTTGGAAAATTTGAGAAGGATTAGTGTAAGTTCTTACTTAAATATTTGGTGGAATTGTTCAGTGAAGCCATCTCGTCCTGGGCTTTTCTTTGTTGGGAGGTTTTGGATTACTAATTCAGTCTCCTTACTTGTTATAGGTCTGTTCAGATTTAATTTCTTCATGATTCACTCTTGGTAGGTTGTTTCTAGAATTTATCCATTTCTTGGAGGTATCCAGTTTGTTGGTGTGTAATTATTCATAGTAGTTTCTTATGATCCTTTTTATTTCTGTGGCATCAGTTGTAATGTCTCTTTCATTTCTGATGTGTTATTTGAGTCTTTTCTCTTTTTTTCTTAGTTTAGCTAAAGATTTGTTGATTTTGTTGTTCTTTTCAACAAACCAACTTGTAGTTTTGTTAATTCTTTTCTATTGTTTTTCTATTTTGTATTTCATCTATTTTTGCTCTAATGTTTATTATTTCCCTCCTGCTAACTTTGGGTTTAGTTTGTTCTTCTTTTTTCTAGTTCCTTGACATGTTAAAAAAAAAAGCGCCATGAGCCTAGATGCTTTTTCCCAACTTGGCAAGCTGTGTCAGCTTCTGTCTGTAGTATTACAAGATCTCTGGTGCTGTCACATGCTGCTGAGCTCTCTTTTTTCTCAGTGGCCCCCGAGGCATCCAGAGCATGCAGGTTCTCAGTCAACCCTCCAAGTCAGGCAAGACAGCAACAGTTCCTTGGACAGCCCCCTGGACAGCTGGAATGTTGGATGCACATTCCACTCTTTTCTTTCCCTTCCAGAAGAGAAGCTCAGCATTGGGCTATTTCTCCTGATTTCCAGCTGTGTCAGGTTGTGGGCGGAGCTTTTACCCATTTCATTGCAGTTGAGCTTGCCTGGGGTCCTACAACTTCCTCACTGGTTTCTGGCATTCTCATAAAGGCTGTTTAGACCATATATTTTTGTTTAGTCAGTGTTTCTGTGGGAGAGTGAGGTGTTTCCTATTCCATCATCTTGCTGACCCTGAAGTCCATATTTTTTTTTTTTTTTTAATAAAATAGGTGTGATTGATTGAACTTAGTCTCCAGGCTGCCTTCCCTCCCAGAGAGTGGGCTGATATCACGTGGCTCGAAGTTCCAACCCAATGTGTATTCACATTGTTGGTGTTTTTGGCTTGGCCGGCATCCACCTGAGTCATCTTCTTTGTATTAACTATCTAGCCATGAGTCACCTCGTTAGCCTGAACTCTTAGATGCAGTGGAGGATTTAGAGGTTGCCTCCCAGACATTGGGGACAAAGGCC